>NW_024884778.1:9718295-9939823 GCF_019232065.1 Centrocercus urophasianus | reverse complement strand
CCGGGGCTCGCCCGGGCGGGGCGGCGGGGGGGCGGCGAGGCCGGGCGTGGGGCTGCGGGTCCCCCCGGTGCCGCACCGCCGCTACGTGCCCGGGGCTCGGGGCGCGGCACCGCGCGGGCTGGGCTCGCCCCGCACGCCGCAGGGCTCGGTGTGCCCCGGCTGCCGGCGCGGGGTTGCGGGCGGAGCCTGCGGGCGCGTTTGGCCATCGGGCAGAGCCGCTCTGAGGGCATCCGGCGTCGTGATTGGGATCCGCCGTTGGAAGCGGTTGCCGTCGTCGTCGCGCCGTAGTTTGGCGGAGAGGCGCGGAGCCCGAGGGGGTGCGGTGCGGAGCGGCTGCTGCGGGAGGAGAAGGCGGAGGGGACCCGGCTCCCCCTGCGCACGGCGCCTGGCTCCGGGCGGGGATCCGCAGCTGCTCCGCGCTGCGCTGGGATGGATCCCGAAATCCCTTCCTCCGTTCTCCCGGAGGGGAGATTCCTTCTTCCTGCCTCCGGTGCGGGGGGCTGGCGTGTAGCCGGGGCTGGACGTGAAGGTCACTGCTTAGCGAGGAGATGGATGGGGGAAGAAAGGCAGTAACCTCACTCGTTCGCTCTCCCGTCCCCGTGCTTCGGGAAGGACGGCAGGAAAGCAGAACCTGCGAACGCGCCGATGGGTGTTGCCGGTCCCGCTGTAGGCTGCGGGACGCGGAGGGGAGAAAAGTTGGGCAGAGCCGCGGCGCGGGGCCGCTCCTCGGGCGGTGATCGCTTCGTGCCGAGCGGCTCCGTGCGGAGCCAATTACCAGCCGGATTTTTTTTTTCTTCTGTTTCTTTTGTGTGAGACATTGGGGAGGGGGAGGGGGGGGGAAGAGGAGACGAGGCTATTGACTACATCAAAGGTTATCCATTTGAAAACACCGTTTTCCTCCGAACAGCGGCTAATTGCTTCCTGAACAATCTCAGGGTCTTTTGTATATACTCAGTGGGTAAAGCGAGCGGCGCGATGTCTGTCTCAAGACACTGATGACCGAATGCGGTGGAGGAGCAGCGGGGCTGAGCCCGGCGGGCTGTACGGGCGTTCCTGGGGGGGTTGTAAAGAGGAGAGGGAAAGGGAGGGATGGGTGCCGCCGCCGGCAGCGGATGCCGAAGTGCGGGGCCGTGTGGGTGGCGCGAAAGTTTGGGCTCCGGATCCGTGGTCGGGGAATGAGGGAGGGATGGATGGGCGAATCGCAGTCTGCGTGTGCCAGGCTGCGTCCCCGTGAGCTGCGCGGTGACATTCCGTGACTGGGCTCTGTGTCCCCAGTGGGAGATGGTTGGTATCTGTGCTCTGCCGCGTTCCGGAAATCCAAGTTTTGCTGGTGTTGTGTTTGTTAGTGGGGTTTTATTGGGGCCGCTTGCAGCTGGAGCCCTTCTGTAGCGAGCCTCGAGGGTTTCCCTTCTTTATTTTATACATGCGTGAGGTTTGGAGTGGAGCACGTAGCTCGCTGTGCAAAGACAAAGCGCTGCCCTGCGGAAGGCAGAGGGCCCTGCGACACACAAACAAACTCCTCCGAACTCGGCCGGGCGCTGCCGAGATGGCAGCGGGTGCCGGAGTCGTGCTGCTGTGTGCCGCCAGGCCGCTCCCTCCTTCGGCAGCTGCACCGCTGCTGGCACGGAGCTGCGGGACCAGGCGGTGCCTCCCCAGGGTTTGCCGTGTTCAGCATCCCTTGTGTGAAGGGACTTCGGGTTGGGCTTAACGAGGGAGACTTGTAAGCATCGCTCCCTGGGCTCGGTGCGTATCGGGGCCTTTGTTGCTGCCCAGGAGCTGCAGCGTTTGCCGGCAGGCAGCGCTGAGATGTGTGCGTGGAGCAGCCCAGTGCTGCAGTGCTCGCACCACCAGGCTTCTGTGAGCGGGTTGCGCTGCCCGCAGCATCCACCTGCATCCCGCTGGGCTTTGTCTGTGTGCAGGGTGCTGCCGTCACTCCTGTCCCCAGGCAGGAGGATGGCTTAGGCAGCCCTGGCAGTGCAGAAGAGCTGCTGCCTCTCTGTGCTGCAATGGGGAGCTGGGCATGGGGCACTTATGCTGTCCTTGCTGATTGCTAGGCTCTCTTCAAGCCCGTGTTCTGCCTATGGAGACCTTGTTCGCTGCCCTGTGCTCTGTGAGCGTCCCCTCTGTGCTGTGTTGTTAGGCAGTGTGTGCTGTGCAGAGGCTCAGGGAGCTCTGGGCTGGCTCTGGGCAGTGAGTTGCCCTGTAGGATGTGCTGGGCTGATGGGAAGTGGGGGGGGAGCCGCCTCCTTCCTTCTCTTCATGGTATGCCCTGGCTGTGCTGTGAGATCCCACTCCACTGTGGATTCATGATGGTAGTGCAAGATCTGGCGCTGCTTTGGACCCTCAGCCTTGGCCGTGCGCAGTCTTAGTCCTGGGGCGGCTCTCATGCACTGTGGAGGAGGAACCTGAAGCCGTATCCATGGGTTTCATGCCAAGTTCAGGCAGACACCTCGCATTCCCCACCTTGGGCACTCTGTGTGTGCCTGGGGCCTGCCGGGAGCTGGCTGCTGCCCTCCTTGGTCTCACTTCCCCAGCATCGTTCTGCCCCCAGCCTTTGTTCCACGTGAAAGCCACCATTTCAAACCCTACATTAAAACATCCAGAAGTTGTTTTTCCCGTTAGCCAAAGCTTGGCAAACCCTCTCCTTGCTGCCCATGTATGGAGTCAGTAAGCCCCACATACACACGCAGGTGGCTGAGCTCAGCCCCACGGGCTGCTGCACAGTGAGGTGTGCGTCAGCCGGCAGGATTTGTGAGCTGGGGCACGAGGAGTGCGTGGGCCCCTTTTCCAAGAGGATTGCTTTGCATTCTGAGGGCTTTAGCTGGGGAAAGTGACCGTGTGAGCGCATTATGGCTGCTGGGCTGGGGATCCGTGGGTCTAATCGGCGGCCTGGCCTCCTCCCCAGCCTCCCCTCAGCCGCTCTCCTCCCGCCGTCCGCCGGCCAACTTGGCACGGAGGCCGAGGAGCGGCAGTAATCCAATTTGGGCCGTTTAACTGCACTTTGCTATCCGCGCTGCTGGCCGGAGCTCGGGCACTTTAATCTGGCTAATGACCCCGGCTTTGGGGTTGAGTAACTGCCGACCATTTGCTTGATTTGCTTTTCCTTTCCGGCAGGGCAAGAGGCTGAGCTGGAGTTGGGCCTCCATGCAGGTACCTGGGGGTTTGGGGGTCTTCCCATTTTCCATCTGCTCTCCCTGTGATCCTGTGCAGATAAACCCTTCTCTATGTGGCCGCTCTGCGATCCGCTATTATTTCGGGAACGCAAAGCCAAAAAAAATAAAGTCTCTCTCTTCCTTTGGTTGCCTACTGCTTAATGTACAAAATACAGGGGAGGTAATTGCATTAAAATTTGTATAATTATACTGAAGGGGAAAAAAAAAAAAAGAAAAAAAAAAAAGCCCAACCCAACAACCTTGTGAATTGCACGGGTGTTGGGGAGCGGTCGGTGCAGGGTGATTCACGCTTAGCGCTGCGGCGTGCGAGGGGTTAGGAGGAGCCGTGCTGCTGTGTGAGCAGGAAGTCGGCTGCATCCCCGCTCCAAGCCGGCTCCAGCCCCGCTCCAGCCCCGGCGTTTCTTCTCCCGGTTGTGTCCTGGGTCTGATCCTCCGCGATATGGGGCCTCTGGCCGCCGTCCAGGCGAATCTCCAAGCGTCGGTGTAATCGTAGAAGCTCTGAGAGTCCCTTTGCTTTATGTGCTTGGTTAAGCAACTGCCTTTGTGTCAAAATATTCAAGCCCTTGCAGAAGTAAATCCCTTGTGAGAGGAGAGGCAGATCCCGGTGCTTGGGGAAGGAGCTGCCTGGCTCTGTGCAGGCAGCACCGTGCTGGGTGCTGCTGGGGCTGCAGAAGGGATTCCACAGAGCCGCCGATAACATCTAAGGTAATTATAATGGCAGTGAGTTGTTTGCTTTGTGCGAGCTGCAGTGCTTTATGTACAGGCGGTTGTTTCGGTCTTCCTGTACAGACTGTTAGCTTCAACAGGGGAAGAGGAAAACCTAAAAATATTTTAGGATTTTAAAAATAATCTTGCAGCTTGGCTCGTGCACAAGATGTTTCGTAGAGTAATGTTCTCTGTCAGTTGGAATGCAGTTGGTGGCCTCCAGAAGGTTTTGCTGGGTTATATGGGGGCTCTCAAACTCTGACCCAGGCATGGGGAGGGCATAGCTCCCTTGTCCGTGCTCTGTGGAATAGGTGGTTACAGCCACTGAGGCCTCTGGAATGTTTAAAATCAGCTCCTCCAGCACTTCCTTGGGCATTTCTGCTGCCAGCAGTGCTGCTGCCAGCAATGCTGTTCGCCCTTCTACCTGCGTGGCACTGAGCGGTGTCAGGGTGCACGGAGGGGGGGGGGGGTTTGCCCCTCCAGAGGACAGCAAGAATTCAGAACCTGTTTTTCAGGCTGATGTCATCAGGAAGAAATGGGGGAGGAGAAAGGCAGGAAGGCAGGCGAGAGATCAGCCTCCAAGGGAGAGCTTCTGCGGGTCAGCAAGCCTGGTAAGGCTCAGGCAACTCAGGCTTATATTGCCACCAGCCCTCACCCGCTGCCACCTGCATGTTGGCAGTGCCCGTGGCACACTGGGTCGGCTCCTGGTGGCACAGCCTCGTGGGTGAGCACTGCCTTGGTTCCCCCAGCCCCGTGCTTTCGGCACTGCATGCCATGCCGCGGAGCCACGCGGCTCCCTGCCCTCCGCAGGCTGACGTCACCCGTTGGGGCCACCGTCCAGCTGCTCTCGTTAGCAGGGAGTGGGGTTTTGGCAGCGGGAGCGCACGTGTCCTCCCATTTCTCAGCACTCCATCCTGGCTGGTGTCCCTCAGGCATGCTGCATCTATGCTCCCCAGCAGGCTTTGCCCACGTTGGCTGGGTGAACCCCTGGAGCATGCTGGTGTGCTGGCCCTGGGAGCGGGGTGCGGGTGCAGCCTCTGGCTTTGTGCATGCGTGTGCTTCGCTGTTTTCATTGGATGCTCCCAGCCTGTCCTGCGTGCAAATGAAACCTCTGTTAGCCTCTCAAAGCAGAGTTTCCCTTCTTTGTGTTGTTGCTGTTGGAGCGCTTTCAGGCGCTGCTCGCTTCCCCTCTCCCTGTCTTGCAGCTCCGCCAGCTCTTGGGCTGCTCGTGATTCAGCTCCGCCCAGGGCGAGCAGTGGGGCTGTGCTGAGCCCACAGCCCTGCAGTGTGGTGTGGGGTCTTGTAGGGGAAAGGAGAGTTGGGTGCAGCTTAGGCTTTGGCTGGGGAAGCCTCTTAAGGAGAAGTGGAGATGTTTTGTTGTCCCCTGGCTACTTTATTCAGTCTTAACTATGAGCAGTGTGTGCCTTGAGATGGTGATTGTGGTCGGCAATGGGATTAGGTGGAAGAAAGGGAATTTCAGCTCAGCCTGGTTTTGTGCTGGGTTATAGCAGCTCTGGTGCTACCTCCTTGTGCTGGGAGCAAAGAAGTCCTCCTGTTCTCATTCACTGATGGAGACTGAGAGCTTCCTGGTGCATCCGCTCTGCCCTTGTGTTAGGACACTGGTGGTGGGTTGGACAATGGAGTGATATTGGTGGTAAGAGGACTTCTGCTTAGAGCTGGCCTGTGGCTGAGCTCCTGGTTTGCTGCTGTGATGGGCTGAGGTGACTTCTGCCAGTCGGGTTGGTTTTGTGATGTTTGCAGTGAGAACTACAGTCTGGAACATAGCAACCAAGGTGGAAGGAGCCCTTTGGGGGCTTGGTCTGGACTTGTGTGCTTTGAAGCTGGGGACAAAATGTTGTTAGGTGGTCCTTGTGTCATTGTATTGGCCCTGTGGCTGCAGGAGCTGCAGGGGATGCACTGCACTTCCTCCTGAGAAGCACTCTCATCGCCTTGAGATATAAGAGGTCAAAATCCTTGGGGTTGTGGCGGTGTGGGGCAGGATGCAGCTCTGGCCTGTGCCCTGGGGAATAATGAGAGCTCTGAAGACAGGAGAGATTCCTGATGCTGTGATTGAGGTTGGAGGGGGCAGATACAGTGCTTGCCACTGATTTCATCAGGGCTTGGCTCCAGCCAGGGATAAGGTTTGCAATGATTGTACTTGCTGGGGAGGAGGGAGGGATCCCAGCAAAATCGTTCCTAACGGCTGTGTGCGGTGGAAAAAGGAGTTAAATCTTGGCCTTGCTACAGATGATTGCATATATAGTGCAACTCCTAACTGGGTAACTCCAGCAGCCTTCTCTTATTGTTGCAAGGCTTTTCCCAGGCAGACGAACCTAAAAATACACCCGCTGCATTGTGAGACTGGCTCTCCTGTGGCCTGCGGGCTTTTCTCTCCTCTGTATAATCTCTCCTCTCTCCCTTTGGCTAATTACTGGCAGCGAGGCAGCTCGTGTGTTTGAAGATGGAGCTGGGACCTGCTCAGCCTGTGCACTATTGCTGAGAGCAGCGAGTGACTCTCAGAGATTGCAGATAAAGACCCATTAGTTCTCATTGCTCCTGTCCTTCCCGGGGTCAGCTAGAAGGGTTTTCATTTCCACAACTTTTCTCACTCAACCTATATTTCAAAGCACTCCTGCCAGGCTGTAGATCTGTTGGGGCAGTCCCAGAGCAAGAAAACAGATTCTTTTCTCAATGTGGTGCTGCAGCCCTGCCTGGGACACTCAGGCGTGCAGCATGAGCGCTGGGGGCAGCAGGGGATGCTCTGTCCAGTCTTTGCCTTTTAAGGTTTGTTTTTCCAGCTCGGCACTCCTGCTTTGTGTTATCAAGAGTGATGATTGCTTCCCCAGAGCGTGCTCTCCCAGTCTGCGGGTGCCCAATACTTTGGGGCTGTGCTTGGAGTGCACATCTTGCTCCCCATTGGGATCCCTGGTGCAAGGTGCTATTGGAAACCTGAATCATTTCATACTGAAGAAAACAGACTCACTAACCTTTCCTGCTCTTTTTCTGTTAATTATAATCATTGCTGATGTCTTAAAGCAGGCCTTACTGTACCAAGCCCCTGCTGGTGTTAGGGCACTGGGACAAGGTGTTGCTGCTGACGTGTATTTGGGAGCAGAAGTCTCTGAGGAGCTCTGCAGACTGTCATCTGTCTGTGCCCCAGCGCTGCCTGGCTTTGCTCTCGTTCCAATTCTGAGTAACAGTTCCCTAAATTAATTTGGGAATCTCCTTTTGGGCTTTCTAGCCCTGCTTTGGCACAGCAGCCTGACCTCTGGCTCTCATCCCCGCTCCCTAGAATAGAAGCGATGAATAATTAGAAATGCGCTGAGCAAACGACTGCCCTGTCCCAGCAGTGCCTTGCTGGGGTTTGGTGTCCCCCTGCTGCAGCCACACTCCCGCTTTCTCTCCTTCCCCTCCACGTGCTGCTGGTGCGTAAGCCAGGTTGCGTTTCGATGGTAATCTCCTTGCGACACAGCTGTGGTATTGTTCCTCTCCCCATGCTGTGTAGATAGAGCCGTGCTCGTGCTGGGGTTTGTGTTTGGTTTGGGTCACATGTGCCTCCTGTCGCTCCCAGCTCCCCGTCCCTCTGCTGCCGCTGCATCGCTGCCTTTGTGCAAGAGGAGCTGTGTAACTGCGGTGTATGAAGGCTGGAAGGAGAGGGCTGCTGGGCGTTGCAGCAGTGGGAGTGGATGCGTGGTCAGTGTGTCGCCGTGCTCAGCGAGTTCCTTTGCTTGGAGGAGAAGGTAAAGACGTGGGTGCCTGGTGAAGCTGGCATTGTCTGCTTTGTAAGGGTTGCCGCCCCATTTCCGATGGCAGGAACCTTCATCTGGCAACCCGCAGCCCAAGAGGAAACCACATGGTCTCCTGGTTGAACCCACAGGCTGTGCCGATAGGGACTGGCAGAGCCTGGTCTGAGGTGCTTGTATTTTGCAGTATGGCAGGGATGTGGGATTGGGACCACCTGGTCCATTTCCAGGGCTGATGGCCCTACACCGTCAGTGCTCGTCTCAGCCTGTGTTGCTCAAGCCTTACTGCAGAAGCCTCTTTCGAGGATACTGCCCTGGGGTCTGGTGTGGAGATGGTAGGGACTGGGAGCTGCTGGGACAGAGCTTTTGGAGCCAGGCACACCGTAAAGGTCCGTGTTTGGAAGAGGTGTGCAGGAGGTGCCCCAAGTGTCCGTGTGCACTGCCAAGGAGTGCAGCCCTGTGCTGCTGGCATGGCACCGGCTGCTCTCTGATGGCACGGCTGCTGGCACAGCCCAGCAGTCACCACAGGCCATATTTCTTACAGGTGCCACTCCCTGCTGGGATCCTGCTTGTTGTGCTGGGCCGGGAGTGGGTGATCCCCACATGGGCTGAGTCAGAGATCGGTGATAAGGAGAGGGAGGCTCTTCCCCGTTTGCTTTCGTAACATCTTATCTGCAAAACTGGGATGGGAAACAAAGGGCTGAGTTCGCTTCCCAGCCACGGACCTTCTGCATTTTGAAGTGTCTTCTGCCCGCAGCCTCCTGGGCTTTGTCAGGTGCCAGGGCTGTCAGGCAGTGTGCCAGGGCTCTCCCAGCTCCTTTAAAAGGAGACTTTGAGATCCTTTGCTTGAGCTGTGCCTCGCACACCAAACCCAGGCTCAAGCCCCAGCTCCTGCAGGCTCCGTCATGCGCTGTTTGAGTAGTAAATTGGTGCGGTTTGCATCTTCCTTTATTCACAAAAGCTGTGCTTTTTTTTTTTTCCTCCCATCCCTTCCCCCCCCCCCCCCTCCCTACTTCCTTTGCCTCTTTGTAAAAGCAGCATCCTCTTAATGACCAGCGTGCAGGTCTCCAATTAAGCTAAGGGTAACTGGGTTATGGTATGAGGCTGGAAGTGCCTCTCTTGGCTGAGCTCAGAGGGATGCCCACAGCACGGCAGTGGGATTGGGTTCCTTTTGTGCTTATGAGCTGGGAGCAAACTGGGTTTTTGTACCAGCTCCCCATTCTGTGATGGAGTGGTGCAGAGGCTGTGGGCTGTCTGTTTGCTAGCGGCTGATACTTTGGTGCTGTCGGTGGTCTTCAAAGCAGGTCAGGGCCAGTGATGCCCTGCTGGGACATTTGTATGTGGTTGGTGTGCTGGAGGGCATCGCGAAGCCACTGCCTGTTTGGGATGTGCTGGCCTGGCCCAGCCACAGCTGTGGTTGTGCTGCTGCTTGCTCCTGCTGAGGAACTCCATGGAGGAGAGCAGGGCCTTGCAGGGGGCTGCTCTGGGTAGCAGGGCTTGAATTTGAGCCCCTTTGCGTCACCACCTTGGCTGCTCATGGTGTAGAATTCATGGTGTCTAGCAGCATGTGTGTACTACGGGGAGGAGTGGCCATTAGCATCCCGCGGGTTCTCTCTGTCCCTGTGCAGATTTTCTTCTGGAGTGGGAGGCAGTGGGGGCATTTTGTTATGCTGCCTTATAAGCATGAAGCAGCAAAGCCTCTGTGGGGTGGTGTGGAACAAGCTTACTGCTGTGCCAGGAGCTGGAGGAAAGCCTCCTAACCCTGCTGTTTTTCTTTCTCCCTCTAGGGTTGACCAGACCGGCAGTGCCCATGATGCCCTGAATGCTGAGCACAGCAGAAGCAGAGGAGACTGTGTCCCGTTAGCTCCTCGTCCTTCCTCCTCACCCCTTTAGTTTGGATTTGTTTCTATTTATTTTGTGGCTGGGTTTGGGCATGGCCTTGGCCGGATGTGACACTGCCGCGATGCGGCTCCTTTGGCTCAAGCACCACTTGTCTGTCAACATTTGGACCCTGCTGCTCTTGGGAAGCACCTGGCTACCGCTGGCGGAAGGCAGCCCCAAATCTCCCTTTAGGACTTTCTCGGTGACAGACTGGAGCTTGACGCACCTGGTGGTCCATAACAAAACCGGAGAGGTCTACGTGGGGGCCGTCAATCGGATCTACAAGCTCTCCAATAACCTCACGCTCCTGCGGACGCACGTGACGGGGCCAGTGGAGGACAATGAGAAGTGTTACCCTCCGCCCAGCGTTCAGTCCTGCCCGCACGGTCTGGTCACCACCAACAACGTGAACAAGCTGCTGCTGGTGGACTATTCGGGGAACCGGCTGATCGCCTGCGGCAGTGCCTCGCAGGGTATCTGCCAGTTCCTGCGGCTGGATGACCTCTTCAAGTTGGGTGAGCCCCACCACCGCAAGGAGCACTACCTCTCCAGTGTCAATGAGTCAGGGACCATGTCTGGGGTCATCATTGAGGTGCTAAATGGGCAGAACAAGCTCTTCATTGGGACGCCCATCGATGGCAAGTCGGAGTACTTCCCCACGCTCTCCAGCCGCAAGCTGATGGCCAATGAGGAGAATGCGGAGATGTTTGGCTTTGTCTACCAGGACGAGTTTGTCTCGTCCCAGCTTAAGATCCCCTCAGACACGCTCTCCAAGTTCCCCACCTTTGACATCTACTACATCTACAGCTTCAGCAGTGAGCAGTTCGTGTACTACCTGACCTTGCAGCTGGACACCCAGCTCACCTCACCCGATTCCACTGGTGAGCAGTTTTTCACCTCCAAGATTGTCCGCCTCTGCGTGGATGACCCCAAGTTCTACTCCTACGTGGAGTTCCCCATCGGCTGTGTGCAGGATGGCATTGAGTACCGCCTGATCCAGGACGCTTACCTGACCAAGCCCGGCAAGGCTTTGGCCAAGTACCTGGGCATCTCAGAGCAGGAGGATATCCTCTTCACTATCTTCTCCCAGGGCCAGAAAAACAGAGTTAAGCCTCCCAAGGAGTCTGTGCTCTGCCTCTTCACGTTGAAGAAGATCAAGGATAAGATCAAGGAACGTATTCAGTCATGCTACAGAGGGGAAGGGAAACTCTCGTTGCCCTGGCTCTTGAATAAGGAGCTGGGCTGCATCAACTCGGTAAGTTCACGCCTATCTGTATGCATGCCAGGTGGATTTTGGCTCCTGGCTGGACTCTCTAGACCCTTCCCAGTTACCTGACCTAACTTGTTGTTTCCTGATGGGAGGCCTTTCTTGCTCTGGGGACTGGCACAGTTAGGGCTGAGCGCTCAGCTTGCTTGGTAGCATTCCTTGTGGAGACTGTGGCTTTGGTGTGGGAAGGCTGTCTGGATTTGGGTTGAATCAGTGTCTGCTGATAGCTGCTGGCCCTGAGCGGGAGGCTGATTGCTGGCACAGGTCTCTTGTTCCCTGTAAAGTAAAGGGGTATTGGTGAGCTGGTTTTGAGGGCAAAGATGCTCAGCCCTCAGAAGGACAAATGGTGTCTGCTGCATCTCTGCCAGGGAGACCCTTGAAGATGGCATGTGTGAATTTGGGAGGATTTGGTCTTGTGGGGCTTAGTGGAGCTGTGGCTGAGCAGAAGCTGCTGGGGCAGGAGAATGAGGGCAGTTGAGAGGGATCCAAGTAGGGAAGGAGGCAGAGAGGTTGTCAGTCCCAATACAGGTTGGTCGGATGCTCAGCTTGGTGGGACCACGTCCTCTCTATGGTGTGCTGGGTAGGAGGAGAAGGGGTATGAGGAACAGGGAGCAATTGCAGTTGCTGGGTTTGTTTTCCATACTGGAGGAGGCAGGAGGGGAGGGACATCATTGTGCTCCTTCCCCCATTCTGTCCCAGGTCTTGGGGATCAGCAGCTGCCTCCTGCCCCAGGTGCCTGCATGTCCCCATGGAGCAGCCCGGCCTCCTTCCCTTGTTCTCCCTGCAGCTCCGAAGGAGACGGCTAACAGCTGCCTGACAAAGTAAAGGGTTTGCTGTCAAGAGCGCTGGGCTCTCAAATCAGATTTTGGCTTTGAACTAATTCAATTTTGGTGGAAAATGATGAAATCGTTACACTGCTGCTTGTTGGGTTGCACAGCTGCTGGCTCAGGCAGAGGAGATGCCTGCTGCTTCATCCCGAAGTGCTCCCAGACCCTCTGCCCCTTTGTGGGGAGAGGGCTTTGCCTGATGAGTGCCCCATATAAAGGTGGGGGGGCTGTATCCCTGCAGGACCGTGATGTCTCTGCTGCAGGCAGTTTACAGGCACTGGTGGGTGCACAGGGGCTTCTTCATGCATCTCAGGAAAGCTGCTGTTGCAGTAAAACGTGGTGGGAGGGGGAGAGAAATGATGGCTGGTTTGACACCTGGATGAGAATGGGAACAGGGAGGTGTCCCCTGGTTGCAGTGCAGTGCAGGAGGTAAAGTCCTGTGCAGTTGCACATGCTGTGATTTATTATTTTTTTCCCTGCTGTTTCATAGCGTGGTTTCTTAGCCATAGACCTGATGCTGTGTTTATTCTTCCTTTTCCATCTGAAGGAGTGATACTGCTGTGCGCTGCTACCTGCTCCCTTGGTGATGCAGAGGCAGCAGCGGCAGCAGCAGCAGCAGCAGCACTGCAGTGCTCAGACCTGCCCAGCTCCAGAGGAACCCTGGCAGGGACAGCAGGTTTGGGGTGGTGGCACCGGGAGGACCTGTGGTGTCATTGCTTTCACGTGAGCTGGGTTGTGGTGGCACAAAGCCGGCCTTGGGAGTCAGGTGCCATTTTCTGTCCCTGTCTTGCTCCACCTGCCAAGCATGGCAAAGAGCAGCACAAGGTGTTGAGCCTCAGCCTCTGGCTGTACTGGGAGTGAGCCAAATTGAGGCTTGCAGAGCATGTAACCTCTTCCTGGCAGGGATCTGTGTGCCCCTCGTAAAATGCAGCCACCTCTAGGGTGGGTTGTGGCAGCTGACGGATCTCGCAGTGATGGATGCCAGCCAGAAAATAAGGGGCATGTTGATTTTTTTAAGGAGGCAGAATGTAATTGCTAAAGTCAGTAGTTGCTCGGGATTTACGCCTGATCTGTATGGAAAATGTCCCAGGAGCTCCCTTGCTCTTGCTCAGGATTTATGGTTTAAAGTCTCCTCTGGAAAGTGGAAAGTCCAAATCTCATTTCTTAGCACATCAGAGGGACTTCTCAGTGCCAGAAAGCCACATCCCTGAGGACTGATCCACATACATCGCTGAGGACTGGTCCACCTGCACTGTGCTGGGTGGAGGAGGAAGGCTGGGGAGAGCTGTGCCGACACCACATGGGGCATGGCTCTGAGCACCGAGCTGGGCAAGGAGGCTTCCTGACCTGGGTGCTGGCTTCCTTCTTACTCCAGACCCTAGTGCAGCATTCTCCTCAGCTATGAGCCTTAGGATGCTAATCCCTGGGCACTGTGGGACAGTGCAGATTTGCTGGAGCCAGAAGACACTGCCAGGCTTGGCGGCGAGCTTGGGAACTGAAAGCGCTTCCAGGGGTTTTGCTGCTCCAGATGGGATGCGCACTGTTGCTTCCCATTGTTGGTACCCAGCTCCCAGAGTGCCCTGCCTGGCTCCTGGTGTCACCATGCCTCCCTGTGTGCTGGACATGGGCCTTGCTGGGTAGCAGCCTCAGCAGGCACAGGAAGGCAGGCGTGGGAGGACGGGGTGTGTGTATAATGGTATTAACTGGCAAATTACTGGCCAATTAATAGCGCTAAGTGGCACGAGTCTCGCCTCTGCCGTCTGCTCCCTCGTTGCTTTTGTAAGTGGGCTTGAAGGGAGGCAATGAGACAAGGCGAGTCAAGGAGACTGCCTGTTCCAGGCCAGCTCTGTTAGCTCGGTGTGTCCCCTGTCCTTGGGGCTGCTTCACAGAGGAAATCAGGGTTTTCTGCCCCAATTTCTATACCGGTGGGGTTGAGCAGGTTGTGCCATGTAGCAGGGCTGTGGGGCAGTCGGGATGTGATGCTGGTAAGTGCCACCAGCCTCGTGCTGCCCACTCAGCCCGACGGTGGTGAGGTGCCTGCCTGCACTTCCCTAACGAGGCACTGTGCTGTTAATGAGCTAATTGTCGGTGTAATTATTTACCGAGGTGGTGTCGGCATCTCGGTGGCGGGCGGGTGCTCCTCACGGCCCTGGAGTGCAGCTGTATTTGTCGTTTCCCAGAGAGTTTGTTGAGACAAAGCAGAGAGGAGTAAACACCATAAACATTTATCCTCTTGCATATTCAGCAGCTGATGAGGTTGGGGAAGCTGCAAATTGAAGTGCAGAGAGAACAGAAATTGCATTGGCTTCCAGGGGCTGCCAGGGCTTAAATACCTTCATGGTTGGTGCTCAGGGCTGCTCAGAGCTCAGGCCGTGTTAACCCCTATGCTGCTGCCCTGCTTGAGGTGGTGCCATACAGAGGTGGGTGCTGTACCTGCCATAAGTGCATGCTGCAGATTTGCTCAGGGCTGTCTGAGCAGCTCTGGGCTGGCTGATGGGCTGAAGGGATGCTTGCAGCCCTGGAATGCAGAGTGCAGGCTGGAGAGCTAATTCCCCTCCCTACTTCTTCACACCAGCAGACATCCTTCACCTCCTCGTTCCTGTTTTAGGGGATTGGTGCTTCTTGCCTGCTTGGATGTCCCCAAGCTCCTCCAGTTTACAGAAGGATGAAAAAAGGGGTCAGGCGTGGAAAGGAGTCAATCTGTGCCTACCTCTTAAACCAGGCACCAGAACAATGAAGAAGTGAGCAAGCAAGACTGCATCTCCAGGCTGCTTTAGGAGGCTGAGTGTGCCCAGCTGGAGTCATTCCCATTTCTCTGCTGCTAAAAGGATGGCACGGTGCTGACTGCAGCCAGGAGTGGGACTGCTGGCCTTGGGGCTGTACAGTGAGCCTGGGTGGGGTGACCGCGTCTGCGTTTGACAGCCCGGGGAAGGTCCAACTTTTCTGAGAGTTTTTTTTAGGGTGTGGGATGGTCAGGGCCTCCAGTTTTGGGGCTGTAGTTCTCCCTGCTCAGATCTCAGTACTGGGTGGAAGTGGCGGGGCTGTTGCTTTCAGCAGCCAGAGCTGCTTAATGCGTGTATGCACATGGAGCTTTGGGAGCACGGCATTTTCCCATATGTTACATGCACATGCTGTATAGATTTAAAGCCCCTTGGGGACTGGCATGCATTTGGAGGCAGTTGCTTGCCAAAAACCTCTCCCCTTTAAATTCAAAGTTACGTAAAGAGCCTCTTGAAGTGGAAAATGCTGTGGCCTGAGCAGGCTGCCTGCCTCTCCAGGCGCTGTGCCTCCGGATGCCTCCCTTCCAGCCCTGTGCACCGAGGCTCGCTGTGGCTGCCCAGAATTTGGCCAGAGCCCATTCTTCCTCCTTCGTGTCCTGCTTTGGTCATGGAAACAAGGGAATGCGTTTCATTCTGAGGTCTGTTTGCCATTAGCTGTGATTTTGTCATTCACCCTAATGCCAACCAGCGCAGGATCGAAGCCACGTCTGCCAGGAGAAGGATGAGCGCATTGCAGTGTCAGAGCCGTGCCCCCTCTGTGTATCATAACCTTCTGGGGGACAGAGGGGCAAAAGGGGAACACAGAGGTGAGGAGCAATGGCAGAGATCTCCTGTGGGTGTATAGGTAGAGTCGTGCAGCAAAACAACCAGCTGAGTGTGGGTGAAGAGCATCCCCATGCTAGATTGAGATGGGGGCAGCTGAGCTGTGTCCTAGCCCATGTTGTTCCTGGGGTTGCAGAGATGGGACTGCAGCAGCTCCACGCAGATCAGTGGCTTACTGCAGCCTGCCAGAATGTCTGGGATGGCTGGGCTGGGAGCTGCCTCCACAGCCCCTGCTCCATCCTCCCGTGGGGATGGAGGTCAGCGTGAGCCCTTGTTGCTCTCTGACATTCCAGAAAACTCATCTCTCTTCTATTCTCTTCCTACAGCCGCTGCAGATCGATGACAACTTCTGTGGCCAGGATTTTAACCAGCCACTTGGTGGAACCGTCACGATCGAGGGGACCCCACTTTTTGTGGATAAAGAGGATGGGATGACCTCGGTGGCTGCCTATGACTACAGAGGACAAACTGTTGTGTTTGCGGGCACACGGAGTGGGAAGATCAAAAAGGTAGGAGAGCTGCAGCAGCATTATGAGGGGTGCTTCCATGCTGATGGGGAGTTGTCTGCTTGGTTTGGTGGCCCTTTGGTGCAGGGTGGAGTGTGCCTCTGTCATAGCATCAGCCTTGGTGTGTTTGGGTAACGTGCATCCCCATTGCTCCTCTCTGCCAATCAGATGTACTGAACCTCTGTCATTTGGGAGGGCTGTAACTGAGAGATTGTGTCCTGGTACTGAGTCAGCCTGTCCTGTTGTTTCTCAGAGCTGTTGATTTGCACTGTAGCTGTTGTGGGACTAGGTCCATATTGCTTTGCCCCTGACCTGGGACGGGCCAGCAGAGGTGGTTGTTGGCATCTCTGTTGCTGCTGAGAGAAACATCTAGCTGGGTTGGCAGCACTGTTTTGTCTGAAGTGGGCAGGACGGAGTTTCTCTTGGTTCTTCGTGGGCTCAGAGTTGCCATAACTGTTGTTCTCGCATCTTGAATCGGGTTGAAGTAAAGGAAGTAGGGTCTGAGTTGAGGTTTCTGCCCCAGCTCTGGAGGTGTCCTTCACAAAGGGGGTGATGAGCTATGCCCTTACTGCTGCAGTGGGGATTTCTCTAGCCTGATTTGATATTCTCACACCTCCTTTGTCTGAGTCAGTGTGAGGTGCCCTGCCTTGCAGGGATGGGTGCATTTTTCGGGAGATGGTGGGGTGGGAAGGCTGGCTCTGTACTCTGGCTGTACTGGCAGTAGTGTGCTTTAGGTTTTATGCTGTGGTGTATGTGGGAGCCAAACTGGTCCGAGATGTTCCCTAGGCAGGAGAGAGCCCTCGGGCGCTGCAGTGATCCAGCCTGGCGGCACCATGCTATCTCCCAGCATGGGGGAGACCTCCTGTGCCCCACCACTGCACAAAGGCTCCTTGTTGGTGGCAATTAGCAAATAGCTGTGAGTGTGTATTTCTCTGTCTGTATCTCCACAGGGCACGGATTTCCTGTTATCATAACATCATTCCTATAATTACAGCCATTCATGCCCTGTATAAACATCGCTTGCGTTAACAGCGTCGTCAGCCAGGCAGAGGCATAGCAAAGGTCCTGGCATGGTCCTGGTGAGAACAAGGAGGAGCAGGACTTGGCTGAGGAGCCCCAGCTCCCTTCCTGGGGCTGTCCCTGCATTTGATCTACTTTTCCTTATCCATGCTGTTTAAAACAAAACCTTCCCGTACATCTCCTGAGACCACTGGAGAGGAGAACACAGGTCAGGAGCCAGAGCTTGGCCTCGTGGACTTGTTCTCAGTAGGCTGGGATTTGGAACAAAAGATGAGTTGGGTTTGGGGTTTGGTGATGCTCTCTGTGTGCCCTGCTGGGCTACTTCTCCTCCCTTCCTGTGGTGTCGGCGCCAGGCTGCAGGGAGCTGACGGAGGCAGCTCGTCCTCCCTTCCTGATCGATATGGGGCCTGCAGGGACCGGCGTCGCGTTGCTGGCGGCTTCTCCTGCTGCTGAGCTCCCAGCGGGAGGTTTTAAATAGCCTGTGCCAGCGTAAGGGATAGGGATGGAAGGAAGGAGAGTGTGGGAGGAGGGTTTACAAAGCCATGGGGACAGCATGGCACCTTCTGTCCCTTATTTATCTAGAGAGGATGGCAGTTGCTTTTTACGTGGAAGATTTGTTTCTTCCTTCCCTCCATTTTTTTTCTACTTTTCAGTTTTTCCCTGACCCTTGTGCTGTCAGAGCCACTTCCGTGTGACTGTCAAAGGTGGGTGCCAGGCCAGGTGCTGGCTGTGTGTTCGCTTTAGCTGCAAAGTCAAGGCTGAGAACAGGACTCAGAGCCCAGGTGTAGTTTGAGCAGCTTTCTCTTCTGCAGAGCTTCTCTGTTTTTGCTGGTTTCTGCCCATCACCGTTGTGTGCTATTGTTCACTGGTCCCAGAGGGCTGGATGGGTCTGCGGGGCCTGAAGTAATGGAGCAGAAGCTCAATGGGGCATGAAGAGGTGGATGTCTGTCCTGTCCCAACAGAAGGACTCCAGGCAGGTTTTTATCCCTGACAGATGCTGACACCGGTGTGAGGGTTAACAGTTCCCTGTCTGACCTCTACCCTACAGCCTAGAAACTCTCTGTGGGCACTGAGCATCATGGTGAGACCTGGGGGACCTGAGCTGTCCTCGGCTGTGACCTTGGGCTCCATGGCCCAGCCTTTTTGCAGGGCAGGCTTGCAAAGCGCTGCCTCAGCAGCTACCTGATCCCGCTGCCTGGCTGTCTGCGGGGCCGCAGTGAGGGGTGGCTGTAAGCACCTCCCTGAATGGTACTGATGTGTCCTCAGCCAGGGGATGGGGCGCTGAGCAGGGTGCACAAATTGTTGTTTTTGGGTGCTGGGATGGCAGCATACGGCGTGGCAGTTCAGGGCCAGTGCTGCGGTCCCAGGACGGGGTGAGGAACTTCAGCCTCCTGCCCATCTCCTGACAGTGGTGGGCATCCCTCTGCTTGCAGCCCCTTGCTCTTTTCCTCTGTTCCCATAGGAAGTACTATGTTTTGGCTTTGTGTACCTTGAGCATTTCTTTTCCTGTCTCCTTCCGGCCCTGATGCCTTTACAGGGAAGTGTCTGCTGTGTCCCTTTACATCCATAGGATTTGTTTTAGACCCTACAAAAACGCAGCAATGTACTGAGAGCTGCAACACAGTGCAGACGGGCACTTTGTGCTCCCCATCCCCAAGAATGCTGCAGTGCATGCCAGTCAGACAAGGGGACACTGATGGTGCCATCTGGGCTGGGGTAAGGTCAGGGCAGAGTCACTGCTGTGTCTGGATTTTCCTTGGATGGCAGCTTCCATGGCCAGCATTTGTCCAGGCTGTTGCATGCAGACAGAGCCTTCCTTTGTCCCCTGAAAAAGCCACGCAAGCCTGGCTTCCCTGCGACGGCTGTGAGGCTGCAGGGCAGCACCTGCCACCATCACAGCTGGAGCCTGCCCTGCCCTTTGCCTCCAGACACCTCTGTTCCACGTCCTTCTATCCCTGGGCTGGCTGAAACCATCTTGTTAAATGGGGAACTGGCTTTCCAGGGCAGCACTACGCATGGGATTGTGGTGTTGGGGTCTGGGCTGCAGTTGGAGCAATCAGGAGAATGGGATTTGGGGGAGAAAGTGATGTGAGCACCGTCAGAATCAAAGAATGTTTGCAGAACTGGGAATGAATTGCTGTAGGGTGGCAACAGGACGGGGTTGGGCTGGGGCAGAGGGGCATCAAGGAGGATGAGGCACGGGACTGCCATGGTGCTGAGTGAATTGCAGCCCTGCAGCTGCCCGCTCTGTGCTCATGTACCACCAGGCGAGCAGGCCTGTGGTTATCTTTGGATGGTGCTGAGATATGCGGAGAGACCAGGCTTGGAAAGCCCTCAGTCCTCGTGCTCGCTGCCCTCCGCCAGCAGTCATGGGGTTGTGTTGTTTGGGGAATTTCTGCCGCTGCCAGGATGAGTAACGTGGGGATGACTCTGGCCATGCTGCTGGTGTTGGATGTGAGCCACTTCCTCTCCACGCTGGAGCTCGTTGTGTGGGCGCGTCACGGACCCGTCCTTGTGCCCTGTGGTGTGCCGGATGGGGAAGTGACACAGGGACATGAACCTGGAGCACATTGCGTGGGGACTTCTAGAGGAAATCTCAGCAAGAGCAGCAAAGATTGCTTTCCCGGCATCTGCCTTGTGCCTGGAAATCACCAGCCTTTGCCACTACTTCAGCTTTGCTTGGGCTGCTCTGGTTGTGCTTCTGCAGGTCTGAAGGTGAGCACAGCCGTGCGAGCACTGCGTCAGCCAGGCTGAGTGCCCTTTGCTGCCAGCTGAGAATCGTTTTTGGAGGATCTCTTTGTCTGTAGCTGCCCTGGTTGCCGCTGTAATCTCTTTAGCTCCTTCCCTGTCCTGAAAGCAGATGGCCTTGGGTGCTAACGCATCAGGGCACATCCCTGCTGGGAATTTGCTCCCCCCCTGCAGCTCGTGCTCTCTGCACCATGTTTATCCTCTCCCACAAACAGCACAGCTGAACTGGCCCAGTGTCTGGTTTCTTTGGCTTCTCTGCTTTAACAATAATAACAACAAAAAAAAAAACACAACCCCAAACAAATAAACTCTTTGTGCTAAGTGGGTCATCCCTATGGGTGCACAAACATGCGGTGCTCGCTTCTTCTTGGAAGGACCTGGGGACCTTGCAGCTCCTGCTTGGGGAGGAATGCTGGCAGCCCATGTTCAGCTGGGCTGTTTGGTGAGCACAGCGAGGCCAGGGCTGAGCAGCTGCAGGGCAGGGCGTGAGGAGCAGCAGGAGGAATCTACAGGCTTAGGCTTTGCAGGAATTTCCCCATCATTTGCTGACTCTGGGCTGGGAAATCATGTTTTTTTCCCTCACTGCCTGGGGCAGCACTGGTGCTTTCTCCCCTTCTGATTTTGCTTCTAAAGAATGATTTATTTTTTTTTTTTTCCCTCTAAGTGTTCTAAAAGCAAATCTCTTTTCATTGTGAAAGCCCCTCTGCTTTCTTCCTCTCCCCCCTTCCTCCAGCTGTGCTGCAAGTCAATAATTATCCCCTCTGGGTTGGCAGGGAGCATAGGGCATCTGCTAGTCATGTGCTGGGTATTTTGGCGGATGGCTGCTTTGCTGGCTGCAGAATTAGTGCCGTGGGGGCTGCTGAGGAGGGGAGATGTGGGTCTGGAGGGAGCAGGAATGTCTCCTGCTTTGGGCAGTACCCAACTGCTCACCCTGTCCTTGTCAGCTGAGGCTGGCTGCCTGCTTTGGGGAGCATTTGGTGATCTTATGTCTTTTGGACTTGTGTAGATCTCCGTTGGGTGACAAGTTAAGGGCAAGGTCTGCCAAAAGCTGCACCCTGGTGTGGACAAATCTAGGCTGATGGCTGGGTCAGATCATTGAGGCACCTTGTGAGTTGAAGCTGGGCTGCTGGTTTCCAAATGCTTCTTGCTCTTGCTTCTTGCTCTCAGGGCAGCCAAAGCAGGGAAGAGCTGCTCTTGGCTTCTGAGAGCCCTTCTGTGTGGCTGGAGACTTTGCTCCTGCCTTTGGGGAGGCTTTGCATGGGGCTTGTATCCTCCTCCTGGCGATGCCCTGGGCTCTGTGTCACAGATACAGAAACAAAACTCCATCTGGTTCTCCAATCCACAAATCACCCTGTGAAGGTCAGGTTCCTTGTGAGACTGTGAGGAGAAAGCACGAGGCTCCCTGCCCGGTGTTTGTCCCCATCCCCTCCGGCCACGCGGCTCCTTTCACATTGCCTCTGCTTAGCACTAAGGCAGCTTAAGCAGCTCGTGGCTTTAAAGGGGCCCATTGTGTCTGCGCGTGTGAAATCCAGCTCCCGGAGAGGGCTCAGCTCCCCTCGTGACCCCCATGTCCCCATCCTGCATGAAGCTGGCCCCTTGCCCTGCTGCCATGCTGTCCGCCTTCTGCAGGGACATCCCTTAGTGTCCACTGTGTTGTGCAGCTCCCTTTGGAGGTGCCACGCTTGATGCTCCTTGGGGTACCTGTGCAGCAGCCTATCCCTTGCACTATACCTCTGCAGTGCATTTGGGGTGCATCATGGCTGAGTTCCTCTGTGTATTCCTGCTGCTTCAGTGAGCGCGGCAGAGCCAGGAGAGCAGCTGGCCGCCCCGCACAAGGGCCTTTTGTTCCTGCCGCCTCTGCCCTCTCCCGCTCTGTCCCCATCCCATCCCCTGGGGACCCCCTTCCCCACCATGCCTGCAGCTCCTTAGGGCTTCTGCAGCAGCCCCAACCCTATCGGGAAGATGGGCACCGAGGAGCGTGCGCCTGCCTTCTTCCCCAGTTAACAGCGATAATTTTATTGGCATGACAAGGTAGCCAACGGTTGCCAAAGTGCATCCATCAAATACCTCTCGGCCGCTCCCGGCCCCTCAAGAGCTCTCACCAGAGCTGAGTACCGCCTGTTTTAACCAAGGTGGAGGCGGCAGCACTGCCTGGGTATGGATGGGGTGCAGGGAGGGGGCACGGAGCTCAGGAGGAAGGGGCCCCGCTGGCCTGCAAAGGGCTTTGTTGAGCTCCGCACAGGATGTCTCATTGTTGGAGGAAACAATTAGAAATTCATCGTGAACTGCCGGCCTCTGGGACCTGCCGGGGCAGCAGCTGTTGGCTCCGTCCTCGGGTGACTTTAGGGAAGGATGGGGCTGAGCCCCCGCTGCCCTCCTGCCTTTTGCGGGACGCTCTGGGGTGCCTGCCCCTTGCACAGAGGATCTGGGGGGTTCCTTCGCCAGACCTCGATGCTCCAGGCTCTGTGACTCAAGCCATAACTCTTCGTTTGGCCCCCCCCCCCCCCCCTTCTGCTCTGCAGTCAGCACGAAGCCGGCAGGTGAAGAGATGGAGAGTGGAGCCAGGTGCACTGCCAGGCGGGGCCACAGCCTCGCTCAGACCTTCCCTGCAGAAAGCGCTGACTCTGTGTGGCTCCATGCAGCCCCATCCGTCAGCCGGGCACGGAGCATCGTGCTGGGCACGGGCACCCTCGTGCAAGGTGACTTTGGAAGGCAGGAGCTGGAGGAGGCTCCGGGGTGTGATTGCGTCCAGCATTTCTGGTCCTTTCTGCATTTCCCTCCACTGGGACCAAGCCTGGATGATCCAGGCACGCTCCAGGCTTGGTGTTTGCCTTACTTTCCTGTGGACTTGGTTTAGATGATGCCACCTGTCTCCTTGTATCTCCCTGCCCATCTCGGGTGTCCCAGCAGGGCTGTGGTCGTCTACTGGGGACCTCAGTGATGGCCCCTTGGGGAGGTGGCAGGGTGAAAAGCCATCCCATTGAGATGGAAATGAGCTGGGAGGCCACTGTGCTGTCAAGGCCCTCCTGTTGTAACCATTGTGCCTATTCACGGGCTTGAACACTGACTAATTTTAGCTTTTCGCACGGAATAATGGTCCCGGCCTCCCACCAAAGGCAGCAGAGAAAAGGGAGGGCACGGGGAGCCCCGAAGGCAGCAATTTGTGTGCTGGTATCCAGCCTTCAGCCCCAGCTAATGGTGCCTGCAGAATTTGTGTAGGAAACCTGTCAGGGGTAGAGATGTGAGGACAAGGGATCTGGACCTCATCCTCCCCTTGGTGACCTCTGGAGCCCGTCATCCATCCCGTGTTTTGATATCTGTGGGGTCGTTCAGTGTCGCTGAGCACGGTACTCAGCTGTGGGCAGCTCAGGGTGAGCCACTGCTCAGCCTCTGCTGTGCCTTGCCTTTGGTAATTATGGGGTGTGCTGCTCTGAAATAGCAGGGAGAGAATTCTAATGGGGGTGATGATGGGGGAGGTAGGGAGGCAGGAAGGTGCCCTGTGAGATCAGTGCTTGAGGTGAAATGGAAAATCACAGTGTTGGGGTGGTGAATAACCCCAAGCTCCACTGAGCTCCACTAGTCAAAGAGCAGAGTGGTGCCAGGATTTGGATGTGCCACCTGCATCAGGATGTGTCTCCCACACCTGGGAGGTGCTAATCCTGGCTTAGGGCAGCATTTAGCATTGGACCTGGAGGTGCTTTGTGCGGAATGCGTCTGCTTGCTTTAATCCCTTGATTGGAAGTGGCTGCTGGGCAGCCTAGGGTGGAAAAGCCCCACAGTCCGTGCATGGACTGCAGATACCACCTCTTCTTCGCCCCTCCTTCCTACTAGCACGAAAACACTGCACACCCTTGGTCTTCGTGTGCACTCAGAACTGCTGCTGTCAGGGAGCATCCCCGTGGCAGCGAGAGCAATTGTCTGCATGGGAAGCAATAGCAGGGAAGTTTTATTTAATGGACACTTAGTTCTTTTAATGCAATTTAGCAGCTGGATATAAAGAAGAGAGCCAGCACCATGTGACACGCTGCCTCTCTGTAGATGGAGAATAGACCGTGGGGAGAACCCTACTGAGCAAAGCTGGATGAGCTGAGAGCGCTTTCATTTTGTTGTGCTCGTTGCTCCAGAGGGCAGCGTCCACTGGGGGAGCTGGGGGAGCATCGTGCCCCATGGCTGTCCCTGTAACAGCAGCAGCAACAACGGCAGGCTAACAGAGCTGTGTGCTCTTTATTAGCTGCAACCGTAATGATATATGTTGGATTGCTCTCCTACGTTGATAAAATTACCAGACCTTGAACAAAGGGAGAAAAAAGTCTCTGTGACCTTGAAGGTGGTGGTTCACTTGTCTTCATTTCATTCCCCTCGTCTGGGGATACAGGTCAGTTTTGGGTGCTATTTATAGTGCATTTGGCTCGATGGTTTTCTTTACAAAGCGAAAGGTTGTCACCCTTGTTTCTGATACTGCGGAGAGGAGCTGCTCAGGGGAAAAGGAAGCATAAATGAGATTTTTTTCCAAGTGTTCCCCTTCATGGCAAAGCTTTGCAAACTGGTGAGACCAAACAGCCATGGACCAGCGTAACTGGGGCTGCTGTTGCCCAGTGCTCTGCCGTTGGAGCCATGATTGGATCCAGCGTGGCCAGGCTTCCTGTGCCCAGTGTGCCTTGTCTGGCACAGTTGGCTTTGACTGAAACAAAGCGTTATCTGGATTCTTCCCTTCTCCCATCCCATAAGAAGAGGGGCTGCATTTCCCACCTCTGCTGGAGCCGCCTGTTTGCCACCATCACCTGCCCATGCATGCATCCCCCTTCTCCAGCCTCGTTTATAATTGACAGACTCATTGAAACAACAAATGTTGCCGTAATTTAATTTTCAGACAAACAATAGTCCGGGGACAATGTTAAATTCATGAAACTGGCTTAATGTGATGAAATTTAATGAAGCAATTTGTGTGCTATCCTGGGCGCCGGCGCTGTGCAGGGCCGTGGCTGTGCGCGCCTTCCCCTGCTCGCCCATCCCCTGGCAGCTCCGTGTGCCCTTAGGGGTGAGCTCCACGTGGGACACTGGGGTTGGCATTGTATCTCTCTGGGTGGGCCCTCTTTGGGCTGTGAGCCAGGGGAAGAGTGGGTCCCTTGATGCAAGGGGGAGGTTTGCCTGGGACTGAACTTGCTCTTGGAGTGCAGCATTCCTCAACTTTGGGGTGCCAGACTGCAGCCTCAAGCAGGGATTTTTGCCACATCCACATTCTCTAGGCACCCTGACACTAGCATTGCTCGTACTTCTGTGTTTTGAGAGAGGTTTCCCTGCTGTTTCCTTCCCTTGGTGATTGACACAACCCTGTGGATCTTAATTACATTCCGGCATCAGTAGAGTGAATGCTTGCAGAGCTACTGGCTCGCTTGGGTTTACTTCTGCTTGTGTTTTTGGGGACAACCCCATCTTGCATCTCGGGGGCTGTGATTCCAGCACGTCTTCTGCTGGGTCAGCGCCTGGCTTCTCCTTGGCTCAGCTCATGGTGTGCAACTGGAAAATATTATAGAGAAAGGATAGTGCAGTTTCTGTGTGTGTATATGTGTGTCTCTATATATAAACATATATGCATATGTTTTTCTATAAAAGCTCCCAAAATAGGCCTGTGTCCTAGCCAGGATGGTTGTCTGTGATTAGCTGTGCAGAGCGCCTGTGTTAGCATGACTTGCACATACACAGAGCCTTTTGGAAGGGCTGCACAGCCCCAGCGTGGCATGGTGACCTCTGTCCCTCATGTCAGAACATCCCTTCCTGCTCCACTCTCTGCATCCCAGCAATGAGGAGCATTAAGCAAACTACTTCAAAAAAAAAAAAAAAAACCCAAAAAAACCACAAAAACCAACCATCCAGCAAAGCTGCACCTCATACATGGCCGGTGCCTGCTGTGGTGCTGTGGGGGTGATTTCCACTCAGCTCCGGGGAGGGGAACTTCCCAAATCGAATTCTATGTTTATTTCCCCAGGGCTTCTCTATGTTACTCTCCCTCTCTTTCTGGTATGTTTATGAGCCTCGGGGGATCTGTTTTTACTCTCAGTATTTAAAATTAAAGATGCTTTTCTCTTCTAGCAGGTGAGGTGAACGCTCCACGTCCTTAGCTCGGGGTTTTCTTCTCCTAAACCTGCACAGGAGAACTTGGGGGACTGGAGGGCACAGTGTGGGGACCTCCTCGGTGCCCTCCTTCCACCCCCATGCATAGCCAAACCCTTCTGCTCAGAGCCTCAGCTCCCTTTCTCCCTCCAGCCTTGTCCTTTTGAACCTCTCTGCCTGACAGCTGCTCATGCAAGCTGTTGAAACAAGAGCTCCGCTTCACTTTGTAAATGGAAGCGATTAAGAAGCCTGCAACCAGCACCAGCCCTCCCTGACACCGTATCCACCCAGGTGCCTTTTGGGGGCTGTCTGCTGGGGAGCAGCAGTGCTTGGCTTTGCCTTGTACTTGTCCCACATGCTGCAGGGCTGTGAGCAGAGGTGGTTTGGGGGCTGCACATGGGCAGTGAGCTGCCACCATTGCCTCCCAAATCCCCGCTCACTGGACAAAGCTATGAAGGCTGTGTTGTTTCTGCTCCCTTCACCTCCTTAATTCTGTTCGTGCTTGTGAGCAGAGAGAAGCAGAGCAAGAGAAAGTGTGATTTTTTTTTTTTACTGGATTGCTTATTTCTGGAGCTGTTTTTCATCAGGACATTGATAGTTGTGCAGAGGCAATTAATTGGAGGAAAAGTTGACGGCGATAAATGTCAGGAATGTTTCAAGGATGGTTTGGATGAAATACATTTTTTAAAGCCTCCCAACGAAAACAAAAACCTTGGCCTATTTTGAACCTTGCCAAAGAGAAACAACTTGAAAATGTGGCTTTTTGTGTGTGTGAGCTGTTTAAGTGCCTTTTTCCCCTCTCAGCCCATGCTCCTTAAACAAAAGCATGTGTTCTCCTGGTGTGGCTCCCTGGGGGCAGGAGTGCAGTGCAGGGGCTGCACGGGGATGAATGCAGTGGGGTAGATGCAGTGGGATGGCTGCAGGAATGCTGCAGGTCCCTGTGTTTGGCTCTTTGTCTCGTGGCAGGGCTGGGGTCAGCTTGCTGCTCCGTCTGCACCACAGCTTTTTCCTCCTTGCCGTCTACAGATGGTGATGCCCTCAGCCAAAAGGAGGAGCGCAGCATAAATGCATGCCGAGTGCTTTGATATCCTCAGGCAGAAGGTGATAAAGAAAAGAATTAATGCTTAAAAGCGATGCTGGTGCACCGTGGCTGCGGCTCAGGGTGTGCAGGCTGTTGGAGCCCTGCTGTGCTCTGGGCTTGCAGCAGGGGCAGGAGCAAGAGAGGGGTTGGCATGGAAATGTGACAATTCTGGGAGAGGAGATTGGTCTTAGGTCTCCCGGGCAGGATTTCGGTCTGTGTGCATGGCCTGAAACTTCCCTGGGATGTTTTGTTGTGTCAATCCATGATCACCCCGAGGAAGCCAAACCCTCTTGTTTTCTGCCTCCCAGGCACTGCGGTACCTCCAGCCCCAGCTGCAGAGTTTGGTGCTGGTGTGTTTTTCATAAAGGCTCTTAATCACACACAGGATGTTTCTGTTTATTCAAGAAATAAAATCACACAAACAACCCACCCCCAATTTGGCTTTCGTTAAGCATCAGCTGCTTGACCCAAGGCTGAGCTGGAGAAATCCTCGCCAGCCTCCTGCAGCCTGACCGGAGCTCAGCGCTGTGCCCTGGACACGTGCCTGGCACCAGGACCGGCTTTGGGCCGTAGGGTTGACACTGGGCAGTGGGATTGGCATTGGGCCACGGTGGCATCTCGGAGCAGAGAGTCTCAGGGACCGGGGGGACCAACCTTGAGTTTTTGGGGACCTGGCACTGGGTTTGAGCAGCCGTTCCGGCTCTGCTAACACCAGTGCAGTTGTTTTTGGCTGAGCTGGCTCCTGGTGAGGGCTGGAGGTGAGCTGGAGCTGTGGGTTCATTAGTGGGATGGCGTGTGCCTGTGCACAGGGTCACCTATGTGCCACCCCAGGACACCTGTCTCCCAGTTGGAAGGAATGAGGATGTGCCACCAGCCCTGGCACCGTGCTTTTGGCTTTTGCTTTGTGCCTCATTTTTTGGGGTTTAAGTGGAAGGAAAGCAGGAATATGTCAGGATGGAGGGGAATAAGAACCTGACTTTCCTCTTGTCTGTTGCGTGCGTTGGTCCCGTCGCTGTCATTCATGTGACAAAGCAGCAGGCCCATGCCCCAGCAAGAAGGAAACCTGTGCCCTGCTCCTTTGCGTTTGGAGGAGCAAAGTCCTCAGAGATTATTAGAATAAATTAACAAGCCATTAATGTGAGGGAAGGAAGTGCTGGAGGAGTCGGAGAAGGGTTGAGGAGGGGGTGTGGGGAAGCAGGACTTGATTTTTGGCAGGGAGTGGGTCACATTGGCAACCTGCTTTCTTTGCCTTAGATGTGTTATGAAGTTTTTGAGGTTGCTTGAAAAGTGTCTGGGGAGCGGTGGCGAGCCAAGCGGGCCGCGGGCCAACTCTCAGCTAAACATGTTGTTGTGTAAAATTGTAGTCAATTAATTTAAGACCTGCCAATTTCAACTGCAAAGCGCTAGGAGGTTCTGTCAAGTTTTCAATGGGATAAAAAGGGGAGAAGGGGGGATTAGTTTTCAGCGCTTGGAAGGGCAAACAGCGATCCTTCGTGCAGCACTGCAAAGTGCCTCCTCCTCTCTCTCTGCTCGTTTGGGCTAAACTCTTTGGGTAAACTCAGTGCCACCAATGTTAAAGGCCTTGCAGGGAGCATTGCCTTGCTGGCCTTTTCCCTTGCTCACTGGTGGCATGTCTTGGAGTGGGGACTTTGCTGCAGTGCCTGGTCCTGCTCTGCTTTTGTTTTCCATCTCTGAAACACCGCAGCTGTTGTGCACGTGGATGCATGCGTTCCATCATCCTGCTGCCTCCTCCCTGGGCTTTTGCCATGGCCCCAGCTCACCCAGGGCATCCTCTCTTGCTTTATCGTTTGCCACCAAAGAGTGCAGAACCACCATACAAGGGGTTGTTTTGCCCTCAGATTTGCCCCCACCATGGGTGTTGGAGTGTCTGTGTGGGATGGAGCAGCTCAGCATCCCATGGCACTGCGCGCTTGTGTTTTTTGGAGTGACTTGGAGCTGTGCATCCCCAGTGCTGGGCTCTATCACGTGTCACTGTGCCATGTCACTGTGCTGTGTCATCACCGCCTTGCACTCATTTCCCCGGAAGACATTAAGGGTAATTTCCTCCAACTTCACTTGTTAATATTTCACTGGGCTGCGGAGCAGAGCCTTCACAGCCTTCGCTTCAAACCAGGGCAGCTCCTGGCACCTTTGCCTTTAGCTCTTGGTTTTGCTAGCTCTTGCTATGACTTGTCCTATGGTTTAAAATGATGTAAAACCACCCAGTGGCAGAGAAAGCTGGGTGAACCTATGGGGCTGGTGGTCAGGGCTGGGGCACGTGCCATGTGCCAATTCTGCCCTGCAGCACTCGCCCAGCTGGGCACAGTGGTTTGAACCTGCTGGCACTCTTTGGGAATGACTTTTTGGGTTCCTTTCATTCCTGATCCGGACTCCACAAATCAGAGCTTCTGAAAGGGCCCGGGTTGGCCCTCCAGGAGCAATAGCAGAAGAATTACTGCATTGCATGGGCGTCTTTATGTGTTTTTTAAACCGTGCCTCCTAATTATAAATAATGGCTGTGATATGAGATATGATTATGATGAATGGTGATTCTGTATTCTGTCTGCATTAGTGGCTTTAACCTTGCCGGGGTAATTATGTCTCATTTCAAATTCTGATACTATTTATTTGAGGTAGGGGACTGGGAATTTAATTTCTACTGCTTTGTCTTTTAGTATTATTATTATTTGAAAAAGATACCTTTGCAAAATTGTTTTTTAATAATTCCCTCCAGTGGCAGCGCGAGCTCGTTAATATTTGAGGGGACTGCAAGGAGCTCTTGGGAGAAGCAGGTTGGGATGTGGGAACCAGGGGCTGATGAGGAGCCAGTGGAGGTGCCCAGAAATGGGGTTTGGTGAGGACAGCGCATTGGTGTCACTGGTGCCACCAGTCCTTGTGCCACATCCCTGCAGAATGGTTCCACTTGCAGCCCCTGCAGCTCCACACCTCCTGGCTGAGGGTGCATCCAGGGGTCCCCGCTTGATCTTGGGGTTCCCATGAGGTCTTAAGGCTGAGCCGGCCCCTGCCCGTCTCACACCGCCTCTGAGAGCACTTTTAATTAAAAATCAAATCAAAGCTTGTGCACGTGATTCTTAATCAGTTTGAAGTCTCTGCGAGAATAAAGTAATTATACCACTCGTTTGGTTACAGTAATTAAAACTTTAATTAACATCATTTCCCACCCCTTGGCCTCTCTCTACAGTGCAGATCCTCAGGCGAGTGCACCCTTGGGCTGCTGATCTCAGGAGAAAGCACGCTGTGAATTTGGGGACCACTCGTCTGTTCTCCATCCCTGCTGTCTCCAAACCCCAGATGAGCCCTTGCTGGGCCACCCCTCCTCCACAGGAGCTGGGGCCAGCGCGAGCTTCAGTTGCTCAGTGCCGTGCCTTTGGGTGCTGGGCTGCATGGCTGCTGCGAGTGGCCCCACCGCCATCGTGCGAGTGGCAGCCTCTGCTTGAGATCCCCTGGCAGCCGTCGCGGCTCCGGGGAGGTGGGATGGTGGCAGGTGTTCCTGAAAGCTGTTCTGAGAATTTCACTCTGAATGCAGCACGTGTTCCTCCAGACTTGTGGGCAGGGAGGCGCGCTTGCAAAGAGCAGCCCTAGCTGTGTGCCGGGGGCTCAGAGAGGTGCACAGGCTGTGCTAGGGGTGTTGGTGCTGCTTGCTGGTGTCCTGCTTCCCGGTGAGCCCGGGGGAGGGTGAGCAGAGAGGGGAGCTTTGCAACCACGCGAGTGCTGCAGAGAGAGTGCCTGCGCAGTGCAAAGCCTGAGCTCTTAAATGTCTGCAGCAATGTCCTTAGGGAAGGCAATCTCTGTATTTAAATCTTCTCAATCTCTCCTTCGAAATTGCTGCTATCCATGGGCTGAAGAGCTTCATTTCCATCCTGTTTGTGAATGGAGAGTGCGCTGCAGCGCTTGTGTTGCTGCTGGGCTTGCTGTGGCTCTGCATCTCTTTGCAGAATCGCAGAACAATTTGAACTGAAAGGGACCCTTAAAGGCCATCTGGTCCAACCCCTCTGCAATGAACAGGGACACCTGCAGCTCCATCAGGAGCTCAGAGCCTGTCCAATCTGACCATTGGTTGGGTGTCCACCACATGGCCAGGAGCTGTGCAGAGGGGCACAGTGAGTGGGGACGTGGCACACACCGGGCTGGGTTGAGGGCCAGAGATGACTGTGGGCAGGGTTAGTGGACATGGTGGTGATGGGTTGACGATTGGACTTGGTCATCTTTGTGGTCTTTTCCAGCTTTAATGATTCTATAATTCTGTGTTACAAAGCTGTGAAATGCAGAAGGAATGTCAGCATGGAGAGCTCTACAAACACGCTGAGAGCTGGGGTGGGGAGGGCAAGGTGCGGTTGGAAGCAAAATATTTGTATGTGCTCTGCTCTGTGCTTGGCACACAGCCGGGTTCAGCTGGGTGTGAGCAGTGGGACAGCAGGAGCTTTCCTCCAGCCTTGGAGGTGTGCCTGTGTCCGGGAGCTGGAGGGGTCAGGGGGAGCTACCTGCAGTTTCCATCTCAGCCTGCTGATAGCTGGCATGTTGATTTAAAAATGAAAAAAATAGGAAGTGTGTCTGTAACTTTCCCACTGCCTGGTACGATGGATTGCTTTCCCATGAAGCACATTAAACAGTATATAATTTGTCACTGAATTCACGAGGCATTCTGCATGTCCAGTTCTGCTGCCTGCGTGAGACATTAATATTTAATGCTGTCAGTATGCCGTGTGTTTTTTCAGGCATTGATTTCTTTTTTTATTACTTATCAGCTTCCCCTGACCCATCAGGTGTGATCTGCCCATTGGGATCAAACAGCAGGGCAGCGGTCACGAGAGGAGCGATGCCGGTGTCAAACAGGTGACACAGGGTGCACCCAGGACTGCCCTCCTCCCTGCCGGGAGAGGGTGGGTTTTGTTTGTGTTGATATGCATTTGCAGCAATGTGTTACTGCAGCACGAGGCTTTGGGGCTGCGCGGTGTGGAAGCGATGGCTATTGGACCTGAGGTGGGGGCTGTTCCCAACTCCACGTGGGGCTTTTCCTGCCTTCTGGTGGCCCTTCCTTGAGGACAAGGAAGCAGCTCCTCTCTGCTGTGTTGTTGCTGCAGGGATCAGGAAGGAAGCAGCTATTTTCCTGGGGACGATGCAAGGGGAAGGAGCAGGAGGATCAGCTGAGCTCTGGTGTGCTGCAGCTCTGGGAGCCTCCTGTGTACTTTCTCCCCATGCAGCTTCAGGCAAAGCTGCCTCTTCCCTGAGTTTTGGGCTTCCCAACAGCTAGCTGGGAAGGGAGCATCTCCTGTGTCCCCCTTGCACAGTGTCCTGGTGCTGGGATGCGGAGGATAGATTCTTAGTCATTGGCATTGTGTTGCCTTGCTCAGGTTGCATGGGGGGAAGAGTTGTGTTGCCTTTTTGATCTGGACATTGGAGCAAGTAGGAAAATAAACAGTGTTTTGGGTGTGCAGGAGTGTTGCAGGAGAGATACTTGGACTGACACCCATGGGACAGGAAGCCAGGCTGCTGCTGGTGGTCTCCTTGCTGCTGAGGAGGTGAAAATAAAAGTGCTGAGCGCACACTGGAGAGCCAGCAGGGATGGCCATGGCAGTGGGGATACCCACCTTCCTCCCAGGGTAGTGGCTGTGCATTGCTGGGTGCTGGGCCCATCCCCTCACTGGGTCAGCCCTGAACGATTCTGATTGGGAAATAATTGCAATAATAAGAGAGATATTTTGCTCCCAAGGAATGAGACGATATAAACTGGGCACTGAGCCAGGAGAATTTTGAAGGGCAAAGCTGAGAAATCAATGGCTTGAGACTGCCGGAGCAGCTGGTGGGCTGGGGAGGAGTGGTGCCTGTGCCTCGGAGGGTCTTAGAGCAAGTGTGGGGCTCCAGGGGGGCCTTGGGGCTCTCACCCCACTCTGTGGTCTCCCCACATCCCTCTTTTGCTGACATTTGACTCTATCTCAATTCCTTACTGGAGGCTGCAGCTCTGGCACCGGGTCCTTCTCTCCAGTGGTTCAGTTTTCCTACAAAATGATGCAAAAGGTCTTAGTGAGAGCTTTTTGGTTCCATCAGAGCTGGTTGAGCTGTGAGGTGGGCTGTGGTTCTCCATCCCTTCTGCTGATGGGGCAATTCTAACTGATGCAGCTGCTCCCAAACCTGTGCTTCCCGGAGCACCCTGCTTCAGGCAGCCGCCTGCTCGCTCTAGAAGCTGAATGGGTAACTTCTGCTGTAATCCCTCTTTCCCTTAGACACTCTTTGCTTTGCATTCATGCTTTTCCTGCTCTTGGCATGGAGCTGGTAGGACTGTGGTTTTGGGTGAGGGACCACGTGGCTTTGGGAAGCTTTGCAGGCAGCCTGCAGCCCCTCCAGCTATATCCCATGGCAAAACCCCTGGTCGTAACCCATCTGCTCTCAGTCCATGTGGCTGAGCTCTTGGTGCCACCACGGGGACGTGACCACCGTGGTGACATGTGCTGCAAATGCAGTGTCACAGCTAACAGTGCAGGTCAGCTGCTGGGATTTGTCGCTGTTACGGGCGTTGATTTAGATTAAGTATCTTCTTGTTTTTTGCTTTATTATACTGATATAATTAAAGTTCCAATATTCTCTGGCTCACGGCAATGCAGGGCCTAGGACGTGAGTCTTGCTTGTATTAATCTTTATAAGTGGGTTGTACTGAATGGCAGCTCAGCTCACCCTTTGCCCTCGGTGTGTTATGAGTGCGGAAGCAGCTTCTTGGCCCTGTGCTGCCTGCTGACATCTCCCCGAGCTCTGTGTGCGCCCAGAATGCTGTGTCAGACCCCTAGAAATACTCAGCTGCAGTGCAGTGGCCACGGGGGAGTCATGGGCACATTCCAGTGTGGGGCAGCTGCTGCCTGCCCAGGCTGCATTGCTGGCATTTTTCTGCTGGGATATGGCAGGAATGCATCTCCAAATCCCCCTTCCTGCTGCCCATGTCCTTGCAGTTCAGTCCTCTTTGTCTATGCTTCCTGGCAGTGCTGAGCCATCCCAGCAGTGATCCGCTTGGTGCTCATCCTCACCTCGTTGGATGCAGGGTTTTGGTGACCTGAAACACAGTGTTCAGCACCACATCCTCACCTCGTCCCCGAACACTTGTCCCTGCTGTTGTCCCCAGCCAGCACCCCCTATCCAAAAGCACTGTCTGCATCGACTGTGCCTCCCCGAGGACAGCTGATGCTGCAGCCTCACAGCTGCTTCTAGTCCTGCATTTTCGAGGTGGCTGAGCAGGGATAGAGGGGGGAAAGGAGCGTTCCTCCTAAAGCAGCTGATGCAGGAACCTCATTTTGGAAACTAGAGAAGGGCATGCGGGTGGCAGCTGCTGTGCTGCTGCTCCCTGGGGCTGAGGGTGCGGGGAAGGCATGTGGGGGTGCTGGGGGCCCGGCTGCCTCGGGGTGAGCCCAGGCCACATGCACAGGGCTGGACATAGGATCCTCTGCTTCCTGCCCTGAGCTGGGCTGTGTGGTATTGGGTGACGCTCCCCAGCAGCTGTCACCTCCGCCCCAGGTCAGCTGGGGCTGAGCAGGTCCTGTCTGGCCTTGGGGAGGTATTTTGCATGATACTGAGGTTTCTGCAGCATGGGGACCCTTGGGGCCCCCCGTGTGTTGTCACCCTCCACTTGCAGTCTTGGGCTCTGCAGAGCTGTGGCACAGGGCTGTCCCTGCGGGTTTACCACTCGCTACATCCCCGGTGAGTACTGGGGAGAGAGCGGGGAAGGCTTTGAAACGCGCTCCTGTAAATAAGCCCTCCTTTCTCCTTGCCTGTCAGCTCTGTGCGAGCCCCGTGGAACTGGAAAGGGTCCCCGTGAAAAGGCTGCGGAGTGTGTTTGAGGCAGATAAGTCCCTGCCTTTGAAGTGTGGCAGGCGGGCGAAAGCGCCCTCCTCTCGTCTCTCCTGCCAGCCGCTGAGCATTAATCACAGCCGTGCGCAGATAAGAGCAGAGCACAAAGCGTCACCGAGCACTTCTCGTGCCAAGAGGAGGGGGCTGCCGGCAGCGGGCAGGGGGTGGGAGAACCAGGTGTCCCCCTGCAGGGATGTGGGTGACTCCAGCTCCTCTCTTGGTCACTGTCTCTGTGCCGCGGTGCCGTGCAGCTGTGCCGTGCAGTCTGCCCTGGCTGCTGCTGCTGCTGCTTGTTAAATCCAAAGGCAGCCCTGGTATGTTGGCAGCCGCTTTCCTCACCGGCTGTGCTCGCTCCCCACCCGCTGTGCCTGTGCCGGGGCTGAGCTGTACAGCGCCGGGCTGCCCATGGCTGCTGTTGGGTCCCCTCATCTCTGCCTGCGAGGGGTAACAGCCTCTGGTTGACCCAGTAGAGGTTTGGGTTGTCTATCGGGAAAAATACTTCTCAGAAAGAGCAGTGATGGCGCTGCCCAAGGAGAAGTGGAGTCATGAGTCCCTGGAGGTGTTTCAGAACCTTGGAGATGTGACACTAAGGGATGTGGTTATGGGCATGGTGGGGGTTGGCATTGGTGATCTTAGAGGTCTTTCCAATCTTAATGATTCTGTGGTCTCACCACCTGCCTTGCCAAGCTGGGTAGCTTCTCAACCCCGAGCTGTGCACATTGCCACTGTAGGTTCCTTGAAGTCGTATAGGTCAAGGGGTGAAATACACAGGCTGGGAGGAAGATGGTCTAGTTTTTGGGTGGTCCTGTGTGGAGCCAGGAGTTGACTCAGTGATCCTTATTGGTCCCTTCCAACTGGGGATATTCTGTGAAGAAGAGTGCCTGGGAGCAGGTGAGAAAGCAAAGGGTTTATTTAAGCAAAATAAGTTTTGTTCTGATGAGTGTTTTTTGTTATCCACAACTGAATTTCCAGCTGTGTGCACAAACCACCAACTTAATTTCTGTGGTGTCTTCCACCCAAGGGTGCTTTGCTCCATTCATCCATCGTCAGCCTCCCTGTCTGAAGCCCACACGAGGAGGGCATGACTCATCCAGAGCTCAAGGATATGGCAGTGGTTGGGATGATGCCAGCTAGTAGAGGCACCCCAATGCCTCAGTGGGGCTGGAGAGAGGCAGTAGCATCCTTCATTTCATTGTAGCCCTGTGATTCCTTCCAGCCCCATAGGAAGCAAAGCTCAAGCCTGAAGCAGCCGGCTCTGCTGCGCGGAGACAGGTAGAGCAAGGGCAGGAATCCAGAGCGAGAAATTAGTGCAAGTAATTATTAGTATTGGGTAATTATATCAGCGTCAGGATGAGGAGAAAGGTTAATAGATTTTTTTTTTTTTTGGTAAATGTCTTTTCCCCTGGGTGGAAGGGAAGCAGGGTGGGCAGGAAGGCACGTGCTTCCGAGGGGGCTGCTCTGATTAAAGCACATCCTCTCCCCCTGCCCCAGCCACCGCTGGCCCCGCAGGTGGGCATGGGCTGGGAGCAGCCCCATGCCAGTAACTGATGCTGCTCATCTCATCCTCTAGCTTTGGGAAACTGCCGTCCTATGGCCCAATCAGCCCACCCAGGTCTTCAAACCTCATTTTGGCTGTCCCCCAGACCTGCAATTAGAACATCCTCAGCAGTGGGAGCTGTGTGCATCGCAGACCCCACCGGAGCGCTCCGTGTGCCGCCGCCTCTTTGCTTACAGCGATTATTTTTAGGTCCTTCCTGGAGCCTCAAATTAACTGGAAGTGCTTCACGTCTGTTGGTTTTTTTGCTTTTTTTTTTTTGATACATCTCTTTCTCTTTCCCAGCACTGCGCAGTGCAATAATGTAATGGGGAAATTACCCCGCTAGTTAAAAATTACTGCCAGTGCGACATCCACCCGTAGATCTATTTTAGAACCAGGGTAAAACTGTATCGATTCCTCTGCGCCGCAGCTACGGCCCATAAAAGGGCTGGAAAGGTGCATTTGTCACGTTGCCATAGCGAGGGATGGATGCTGCTGCTGGGATCAGTAAAAACCCTCCTCTGGGGGGACCTTGGGTGATGCTGGGTGCTTTGTGTGGGATGTTCCCTGTACAGGTGCTGGGGGTTTGAGCTCTGATGTTGGAGTGAGGTGAATGTGGTCTTGAAGCTGTGGGCATGAAGATACCCCTAGAAGGGCGGGCGGAGGCTTTGGGATGGGCTTTGGGCATCTCTTGGGTTCTCAGCATGTGGTGGTATGTGGCATAGCGATGATGGGGAGTGTGGTGTGGGTGGGTCTGGCAAACCATGCTGAAGGACAGATGACCTGTTCTGGGTTATCGTGGAGGGAGTGTCCCTCAGTAACGGGAAAATGGGCGTAGAGGTGTGCAGCAGGGGTGGGAAGCAGAGAAAGGGTGTTTTTGGCTGTGGCATGGGCTCCAGCAAGCTGTATCTGCCTCAGTAAGGCCAGTCCTGAGGTCCCTCCATGCACTGCTGCTCCCCAGCTGCTCAGGGGTCTCTTTTTTTAATTAAATACATTTGTTTTGTAAAATGGCCTAAAAATAATCCGGGACTGGTGCATGCAGGAGGCTGGCGGTGAATCAAAGGCGTCGCTCTAATTAAACGGGCCCCGGTTTGTTTGTGAGCCGCATACATTTCCATGCTAATCAGCTGCACAACAGGATCTGGCTTTCCCAGCTCCTGATTGGGAACGTTGCAAATGGGGAGGGGGATTGGGAAGACAAGGCAGTGCTTGGGATGAGATGTGGTATTTTTTTTGGGGGGGGGGACGGGGGCATCGGGTTCTCCACAGCCCATCCGCTTGGGTTGGTGTTAGCAGGATGTGTACATCTCACCTGTGGCTTGTGTGTGGTCCTGCTGCTGCTGGGGGAGTGCTGAGGTGATGATAGGGTCTGGGATGCTTTGCCATGCTGCAGCGGCCACAGCTTGTCGCCTCCAGTAAGGGGGGACAGCATCCCAATAATGGGGCACTTTCCCCACCCAGGCAGAGGTGAAGGGTGCGTGGGTCTGTGCTTATTCCTTGCTCTCTCCTGCAGATCCTGGTGGACTTGCCGGCTGACAGGAAGCACCAAACGCTGCAGTATGAGAACGTGGTGGCCCATGAAGGCAGCTCCATCCTGCGGGACCTGGTGCTGAGCCCTGACCGCCAGCACCTCTACGCCATGACTGAGAAGCAGGTAAGAGGTGGGGGCTGCAGCCCCCAAAGCCGCGCCGCTGCCACATGCTGTGTCACTTGTCTTTCCCCCTCTCTGTTCCCTGCCCAGCCGTGCTGGTGGCATCCCTCAGATGCACTGTTGTCTTTGTTGCCTTTGCCCTGATGTCCAGTCTGCACTTTCCTTCTTTATCCTTTGATGTCTCACTGGGGACAACCCCCTGCCCGACAGTCACTTGCCTACTCACCCTAATGGCTGGGAAGGGCAGATGACATGCTCTCCAGGCTCTGGCCCCAGCTGCCACCAGAGCTGCCCAGCTACCTCTGTCCCGCCTCAATCATACCACCTGGGAACACTCAGCTCTTCCCTACTCCCCCTTGTACAAAAACACCACCTCAGGGCACATCTCCCAGACATGGCCCTTCTGTTCCTCTCCTCCCTGTGGTCCCTGCCCCGGGCATTAGTTGTTAGTAGCAGCTGCTCGAAATCCCTGTGCCCTGAGGAGCAAGGACTGCTGTGAGAGCTGGCATCCCTGCTTGTGGGGCTGTGAACCTCCACCCTGCCCTCAGGCTCTGCAGGTGGGCAGAAGCTCCTTGCTCTGAGCAGCCTGTTCTCTCTGGAATAGCTGCTTTTGCACCCTGGGGCAAGGGGAGCCATTGGCTGGAGCTGGTACAGCTGATGTGTCCCCAAACTTCCATGTGTGCACCTCTGTGCCTACTGCTGCCATCCCCAGTTCAGAGCTATCCAAAGGAACAAATCTAACTCAGGCATGGGCATGCAGCTGTCATCCTGAAAGCGTGGTTGGTGCTCACGATAAGGAGTTTTAGTTGGCTGTGAGAGAGTTTGCATGCTCCTGGGCTTGCTGGAGAGCCTGCTGCTACAAGTTAATCCATCAAAGGGCTGCCAGCACGGGTGAGGTCCCCGCTGTGTCAGGGCTTTGTGCCGAGCAGCAGTGGCACTTTTTGGAGCTGTCGGGCTGTGTGGTCACAGCCTCGTAGCCTGGCCTTGTCTCCTCCCCATATCCAGCCTGGGTGGCAGAGGAGGAGAGAGCCCAGCCCAGGGGTGGCAACTCTGTGCTCCTCCCCGGTGAGAAGGAGATCAAGGGGCTGTTTTTTTCCCTGAAAACCAATTCTGTGCTGGTATCTCAGCCCCAGCTCCTCCTCAACTTCTCTTTGGGAAGCTTTTCTGCGGGCAGAGCATTCTCAGCCAGGGTTATCTCAGGAATGTCTCAGGAGTTTGGAGTTGTGCTGGGCGCTGCCTGATGGGAAGAGGTGTGCATGGGTGGGAGTGCTGCAGAACTCCTGGCCACTGGCCCGGGGCTTTGGAAGGGGAAAGGATGCTGGAGCAGGGCCTTGCATTTGTCTAGACAGCCCCACGGGGATGGCAGAATCTTTTCCCCCCTCCTCCCAGTTCCTGTCTCTGGTTTCTGGTCTGCTGCAGGAAACCTGAGGCTTTCCAGGTGAGGCAGAAATTGTAGGCTGCAAAATTCAAAACAAGGGCAGTGCCACACCACAGCTCGCAGTGGAAGTCTCCCAGTGCTGTGCCCATTGCTCTCTCCACCCTCTATCTTCCTCACTATGGAGCTTCACAGCTTTCCCTCCCTTTGACAGGAGCTCCTGGGATTGAGGCTGTGTTTCTGGGTTCTGGAGAGGAGGGGAGACTGGGGAAGCAGAGGAGGGGAGGAGCTTCCCAAGCCCCCATCCTGTCCCCCCCCCACTTTTCCTTCCCATTCCTTAATAAAAGCTTCTCTCTTCCCTACTGCAGCTTGGTGTTATCAGAGTGCTGGTGGAAAGTAATTAAATGAACAGTTGTAACAGAGCTCGAAGGGCTCGGAGAACGAGGGGATTTTAATCAAATCTGGAGGAGCAATTAATAAAGGAGTGGTAACCCTTTCGGAGCAGGACTACCAGCTGCAGGGGTGTGTGGGAGGTATTGGAAGCTGGTGTCAGGGCTGAGCTATTCCCCAAACTCTGCGAAGATGAAAGTTTCCTCATTCTGGCCTTGCTGGGCTGGCCAGGAGATGGTGGTGATTGTTCTTGTAGAGTTCCCGGACTCAGAAATGTGATGTCCAAGGCATTTCCCAATGGGGAACCATGGGGTGGTGGATCCATTCCCTTTGAGCCCTTGCTTTCCCAGCTGTCCCCTTGGGCACCCCTTCACTGCCTTTTCCCACAGGTGACGCGGGTGCCGGTAGAGAGCTGTGAGCAATACGAGAGCTGTGAGCTGTGCCTGGGCTCCCGGGACCCCCACTGTGGCTGGTGTGTCCTCCACAATGTGTAAGTACCAGGGCTGGTGCCCCTCACACCCAGCTATGGGGAATGGAGCCTTTGCTGTTTCAGTTCTGGCGAGGCTGTGCCTTGAACACTGTGTTCAGCTGTAGGACCTTCGCTGCAAGGCATTGAGGTGCTGAAGAGTGTTCAGATATGAGGAGCAGCTGAGGGAACTGGGATTGCTCAGACTGGAGCAGAGGAGGCTCAGGGGAGACCTCATTGCTCTCTACAAGTGCCTGAAAGGAGGCTGTGGTGAGGTGAGGGTTGGCCTCTTCTCCCAAGTAACAGCAATAAGATGATAGGATAAGTTGTGCCCAGTGAGGTTCAGGTTGGATATTAGAAAGCATTTCTTCTCAGGAGAGGTGAGGTACTGGCACAGGCTGACCAGGGAGGTGGTGGGGTCACCATCTGAAGGTGTGCAAGAACTGTGGAGGTGTGACACTAGAGGAACATGGTCAGTGGGAATGGTGGGAGTGGATTGATAGTTGTACTAGATTGTCTTAAAGGTCTTTTCCAACCTTAATGTTTCTGTGATTTTATGACAGGACTGTAAGACGTGTGCGTTGTTCACTTTCTCTCTCCATTTTGCCTAGCATTTAATTAAAACACTTCCCATAATGAAATAATGTTGTTGCAGAAAGCGTGGAGAGCAGCAGGGAGGGAGTCATCTGCTCCGTAAAGGAGGTGATGGAGCATTGCAGGCTGCTCTGTAGGGGTTGGGGAGCTGCGTGTGTTTGACAGGGATGCTGCAACAGAAGAGGAGAGGGATGTGAGCATGGCTGCGCTGTAGCAGAGGTGCTGGCACAAAGGGAAAGCGGAGCTTCTGTTCTGACCTCAGGCACCGGAGGCCCATTGCTGGGCACCTCATCCCCCCATTGGGTATTTCTCAGCTTCTCTTCTTGGTGATTTCATCCCCCCAGATGCTCACGCAAGGACCGCTGCGAACGCGCAGATGAGCCCCAGCGTTTTGCCTCCGAGCTGCGGCAGTGCGTGCAGCTCACCGTGCAGCCCAGGAACATCTCAGTCACCATGTCTGAGGTCCCGGTAAGTCCTCAGGGCTGGGAGGGCAGCGATTAAGTTAAATAACGAGCGACTGATAGGGAGAAACGAGAAGAGAGATCTGATACAAATAAAATGTAGGGGATTGATGAGGGCCGGCCTGTTGCTGGATGCAGATAATAAAACTGTTGATTACTATTCAGAAAAGATGTAACCAAGCAATAAATGTTTCTCCACAGTATAAATAACAACATCAGATTTGCCATTTGTAGGCCAGAGATCCATCTAGCTCAATATCCTGTCTGACAGCGGCCAGTAGTAGATATTTTGGGATGTGACTTAGATGCACAGCTCACTGCTCTGTCTGTGCAGACAGAAAGGATGATGTACTTCCATGAAGTATTTTCCAGGCCATTAGCACTGTAAAGAGAATGCAAAACAGCGTATACTAGCAATAAACTTTTGCAAGCTGCCAGGTCTGGATGTCTGGCACTCAGGAGTCCTGAAGGAGTTGGCCTAAGAGTTCCTTGGCTTGCAGATGGAGCTTTGTAATAAAGAAGTGGATGTTGAGAAAAGTCCAGCAAGCAGAAAAGACTCTTGTTGGAAGGGCACGTGGGATGACCCAAGTGGCTCAAGATTGCTTGGTTTGACATCATGCTGAGAAAAGCTAGTGGAAAAAAATGAGGCAGGATACAACTGATGGAGAATCAAGGATGGGAATATAATTAATGCTAGTCAATGTAGTTTTGTGTCAAACAAACCACATTTTGTTCTTTGATGAAATTATGACTTGAATTAGAAGAGGGACTGCAGGGATGTGATGTCTCTAGACTTCTACAAGGCATTTGACTCGGTACAACACAACATTCTGATTAAAAATTAGCATTATACAATATTGATAAAGCATGTGTTAAGTGGATTAAGAACTGGCTCCGTGACAGATCTCAAAAAGTCATTGTCAGAGGGGAATTGTCACTGAATGGAAACATTTTGAAAGTGCTTCTGCAGGGATTGGAGTGCAGCTTTGGCTTTTCATCGGTAATGTGGAAACAAATGCGGAATTGCAGCTGATGAGATCTGCAGAGGATGCTGAGACCAACGGAGTGGCGTGTTATGGGGTGATGGGGAGATCCCCACAGGGTTTGTGCTAGCTCAGTGGGGAAAGTGGATTTGATACTGCCAGGTCTGGACTTTGAGGAGTAAGGCTGGCTTTTGAGAGATGTCCTGGGAAGTGATGATATTGGAAAAGATCCCAGTGCGCTGATCCCAGGAAGGGCTGCTGGTGCTCCCTGGGCATTGCTGGAAGGCATTTGTTGCTCTCTCTGTGCCTGCTAGCTGCCTATACCCTGGGGTCTGCTGTGATTAGTGCTGGGATGCAGCACTTGGGTCGGAGACAGCTGCTTAAAGGAGGCTGAGCACCTTCAGTAAACAGCATGTAAATGAGTTGGGGCTGAAGAAAATGCCTTCCAGTGAGAGACTTCCCGAGCTCAATCTGCTTAGCTTATCAAAAAGGAGATTAAGAGGTGACTTGATTACAGAGTATAAGTGCCTTTACGAGGAGCAAATATCAGGGACTAAAGGGCTTTTTAATCTATCAAGGAAAGGCATAACAAGAACTAATGGCTGGAAGCTGAGAAAAATTCAAATTAGAAATAAGGCAAGCGTTTTGTAAAGTGAGAACTGCTGACCCCTGCAATGAATTTGCAGAGAAAAGGGTGAATTCCTTCCCTCTTGATGTCTGCAGAAGTAGATGCTTTTCTGTAAAGCATTCTTTAGCCAAACACTGTGCTTGGTCTCTGCAGAGAGGTGAGACATAATGGTTTGTGGTGCAGCAGAGGGCAAAGGATGTGATGCATTCAGGATTCTAAGCCATTTGCATCTGCGCTCCTGGCTTGAGCACTGAGGTCCTGCATGGGGACCATGTGTGTGGACCGGGGAGGGGTGTTGCACCCCTGGTTTTCCTGTTGGCTGTTTGCACACAGCAAACACAAAGGAGTCATTTTGTTAGCTTCCTAAGGCCGTGCTCCATGTTCTCTCCCCCAGCTGGTCCTGCAGGCCTGGAACGTCCCCGACCTCTCGGCGGGAGTCAACTGCTCCTTTGAAGACTTCACTGAGTCCGAGAGCCGCATTGAAGATGGGAAGATCTACTGCAGCTCTCCATCTGCCAGGGACGTCATTCCCATCACCAGGGGCCGTGGTGAGCTTGTGTCCTTTGTCTTGGCTTTGCCCCATAGGCAGACGCTGAGGAGAACAGACCTGTGGCAGAGATCCCCAGCCCCAAGCAGGGTGGGAATGGGTTCTTGGGGTGCTGGAGTAAAAGGACATTGCTGCTTCTCCAGGAGTGATGCTTTGATGTCCTTGCTCTTTTCCAAGCCGTGGGTGCAGCTACATGCTGACACAGTAATGTTCAGTGCAGCAGTCCTGCAAAGCCTGTGCATGCCAGCCTCATTCCAAACCTGTGGACAATTTCTGTAGATGTCTATGGACACTGCTGGCCATGGAACTGTTAAACTCTCCTCCAGTGCCACTCTCGTACCCCGGGGCAGGCATCTGTCCCTATGCTGTAGTTAGCTAAAGGGGCTTGATGCTGCTCCTGGGCCCTGCTGGCCCACTTAGTGGCTGGGTGGATATGGATGGGCACTTTCCTTTTATTTCTAGATTTGGGATTTTGTTAATTAACAAGAGTGGATATTGTTGCCCAGATCCTTCCAATCCATCACAAGCCGTGGGCTGAACACATGCCCGGGTGTTCATTTCACTGTGTCATTTCTGATGCCTTTCTCTGCCTTGTTCTCTCTCAGGAGATAAGCGGGTGGTGAAACTCTACCTGAAATCTAAGGAGACTGGGAAAAAGTTCGCCTCTGTGGATTTTGTTTTCTATAACTGCAGCGTCCATCAATCGTAAGTGGTCTGGGCTCCGTGGGTGTGCTCTGAGAGCAGATGGGCTGGGCAGTGTGAGACTTGATCAGAGAGATATCCATTTGTGGGTGCTGATGTTGCAAGCAGAAAGGAAGGTTGAGCACGGCGGTATTGGCAGCGAGAACCCTCTTTTTGAACAATGGGGCAGTGACCAGAGAGCTCACAGTTGGTTTGGATGTGTGGGAACATGCAGAACCAGGGCAGAACCTCACTTAAGAACAGGGCTTTCGGTTGGAAAAAGCTTTGAAAGAAAAAGCAAATTTACTGCATTGCAGACTGGAGCAGTCCATGTGACTGAAAATGCCAAGCATCTTGTTATTCCTGGAAACAGTTAATAGGAGTGAGTTGGCTAGGCAAAAGGAGAGCCTGTGTTTTCCTGTGACAGTACCTGCTTCCCAGGCTTGCTGGAGGGAGGGCTGGAAAGTTACAGCAACACTGAATGGAACATGCTGCATGTCGTGGGGCAGTTACCCAAGAATTTCCTCAGTGGAAGTAATTGTGAATTTGCTTTCTTGTCAGGCTGCCTTGAAATCTACTCTAAGCGTGGGTCTTTAGGCAGTTTGAGATATGCATGTGATAAAATAGAGGAGGTGGGGATTATTGATGTGCTGTCTAAGCACAGTGTACAAGTCTACCAGGCAGCTGCTGATGAGGTGCTGAGGACACTGTGCTCAAACTGCAGGCAGAGCGTCGGGGAAGATGCTGGGGTGTGTTTGGGCAGAGAATTTGGAGCTGGAGAATGCGAGCGATTTCATTCTGCTGCCAGAAGCCTCCCACGGATGGTGGTGCTCAGACTGATCAGTAATTACAGATAAGCAAATGAGGAGTGATCTCTTTGGGGCAGCCTTTTTTGTGAAAGATCTAGTCCGGCTTAGGGGGTTCCACTGCTGATGGCTCTTTCCAAGCGTGCTCAGCGAGCAGGCTGCATTTTGCTTTTTGGCCAGGGAAAAGCAGGTGAGCTGCAGACACTCCGTTGTGCCGGCTGCTCCAAAGGGAATGAGTCAGAGGACCTCTGCTTGTGCTCCTGCTGAGGAGCAGCATGCTGCTGAAAAGCTCAGGGTGTGGAGGCAGAGAGCAAAACAGAAAGGGCCAACGAGCAGCCGGCCATTCAAACCTCCTGCATCACAGCCCTGGGTGCTGGGAGAGGGGCTGTGCTTGGGGAGTGCTGCGGCAGTGAGCGGGCAGCCTGCAGACTTGACTTTCTCCCTCACCTTGACTCACGAGATGAGCTTTGTCTCCCTTCACGTCTTGTGGTTTCAATAACATTAGCTCAGCTTTGGCTCAGGATGGCTGCATGTCATTATTTTGCAAATCAAAAAGCAGATGTGACTTTTATTTTTCTAAATGAAAGCAACAAGACTTTTCAGTAGGAAGAGGATCAGATTGGTCCAATTGGGGCCACAACATTTTGGTCCAGTGGGAAAAGCTGGCGAGGGAATTGGCATTTCTTTTTATGTGCCTTATATAGCAGCAAAAGAACCCCCCCTTCCCCAACAAACCTACAACAAAGAGCCCTGACTGATTTATTACTGCGTTGATGTTTAATTTTGGGTGCATTATTTAAAAAGGCTAATTATGGATGCATTAATATTTATGGGTTTCGGTTGGAGCTGATAGAATAGTCCGTGTTCTAGGCTGGTGAACATTATTATTATTTTCTTTACATCAAGAATTTTAGGGTTTGGAGGCAATTTTAACTGTGTGACCCGCAGTCAGATCATAACCAAAGAACATGACAATATCCAGGGTGATGCAATACTTTTAAACACCATTTGCAGACAGGCGTCTTTAATGGATCTCTCTGGAGTTAATAGCCTTTCGGATCCAGGTTTCATATTTTGTGGAGGAAAATCTATAAGTCAGCTTGATATATTCTGCATTGGGAACAATATGCTTTTCCATGAGGCTAATGTTTTTTTTTTCTGTGGAGTTCTCTGATTGCCATACATTATGTTTTCCTTTTTTTTTTTTCTTTCTTTTTATTTGGTCGGCTTTGGTTGGGTTGGGAGCCAGAGGCCTGAGTGTTGAATCATTTCTCAGCTACAGATAAAGTGTTTGGACTATTAGAGGCCCTGTGCTGCCTTCCAGGGACAGCCCTTTGTGTCACCTGCTGTGAGGGGACTGTCCCCAGCACCCTGCAGCATCGCCCACGCTGGTCCCATTCCTCAGACCAGCCAACGACAGCAGTAGACATGGGCTGCACTCAGTGCACCTTGCCCTTTTGCAAGCTTGGTTTACTTTTTGTTTCACTTCGGAAGAAGGAACCGAGCAGAAAAGTCCTGAGTGTTTGTTCCAAGCTCCTTGCCGCAATGTTTCAGTCCTGCAGACTTTCGTTGGTTGCCCCTTCTTGCTCTGATTTGCCTTACCTAAAGTGCTAGATGCAGACTAAGATTCTCAGGATAGCTGATTGGCATGACTGATGATAGAACTTCTATGTGTGGTTTTTAGAGGGCATGCAGGTTCTGTGCTGGATTACAGGATGCTTTAAAGTGGATGCTGGCATCCCTTGAAAATTTTGTCACCAGCTTCTTTAGCAAGGAGGTGTGATTTCTCAAATATCATCAAGTATGGCAGTCACAGCAGTAAGGTGAAGCCCCTGGTGCCTGGAAAAAAGGCAGCGTTGTACCCATTTGTCAGAAGGGTAGAAACAACCCAGGGAACTACCAGCCTGCCAGCCTCACCTCTGTGCTGGGGAAGATCCGACAGCAGATCCTCCTGGAAGCTATGCTGAGGCACATGGAAGAGAAGGAGGTGTTATGGGAAAACCAGCATGGCTTCTCCAAGGGCAGATCCTGCCTGACCAATCTGGTGGCCTTCTGTGATGGTGTAACTGTACCAGTGGACAAGGGAAGAGCTGCCGATGTCATCTATCCAAACTTCAGTAAGGCTTTTGTGACACGGTCCACCCATAACATTCTTCTCTCCAAATTAGATTTGGTGGGTGGACTGCTCAGTGGATGAGGAACTGGTGGTATGCTTGTACCCAGAGAGTGGTGGTCAGTGTCTGCATGCAGATCTGTAACAAGTGGTATCCCTCAGGGGTCAGTACTGGGACGAGTGTCAGTGATACCGAAGGATTGAGTGCACCCTCAGCAAGTTTGCTATGTGTCGTGGTTGATGTGCCCAAGGGGTGGGATGCCGTTCAGAGAGACTTAGGCTGAGCAATGGGAGCAGGGGAACCTCGTGAGGTTCAACAAAACCAAGTGCAAGGTGTTGCACCTGGGTTGCGGCTACTGCTGCTGTCAGAACAAACTGCAGGATGTAAGGAAGGAACACAGCCCTGCCAAAAAGGACCTAGGGGTACTGGTGGGTGACAGCTGGTCATGAGCCAGCACTGTGCCCTCACAGCCCAGAAAGCCAACTGTATTCTGGGCTGCATTCCAAAGCAGGGTGGCCAGAAGGTCGAGGAAGTGATCCTGCCCCTCTGCTCTGTGCTGTGAGACCTCACCTGGAGAGCTGCATCCAGATGTGGAATCCTCAGTACAGGAGAGACCAGGGAGGAGCCACAAAAATGCTCCATGGGATGGAACACCTGCCTACGAGGACAGGCTGAGAGAACTGGGGCTGTGCAGCCTGGAAGAGAGAAGGCTCTGGGGAGACCTGAGGACGGCCTTTCAGTATCTAGATGGGGGCTGTAAGAAAGAAGGGGACAGGCTCTTTAGCAGGGTCTGCTGTGACTGTAAATAGGGTAGGAACATGGAAAAGGGTGTGTAGGGGATTCATGTGCTGTGAAGCAGCCCTGGGCTGGAAGGCACAGCTGCACCAGAGCTGCTCCAGTAAATTCACACCGCTTTTCAAAGACACCTTGCAGCAGAGCCTTGCTTCCAGCTTTGCAGGATTAGAAGGGTGAGTAGGTAGGCAGAGCTTGCTGTGATTGAAAAATGATCAGGGTTTGTTTGTGGTGAAAGCAAATCACTTCCCCGTGAGAGTGGAGAGGATGAGCCTTGTGCGTGGCTCATGCTGCAGCCTGTAGAAAGGCAAGGATGCTGGGAAGGGAGTTTCACTGTATGACCTTTAAAGGTCCCTTCCAACTCATATGATTTTGTGATCCTGTACGTGTGCTTCAGGGGTATTGGCTGGGCAAGGTTGGGAGCTCCTGACTTTGTTAGCAAGGGTCTGTTTGCTAAGGGCATGAAGCAGAGCTGGGCCCAAATGCCGTGGGTTGCTCTCATAGACTCACCTCATGGGTGTGTTCCCTTGGGAGCCTCCTATGGGGCACTGATCAGGCAAACACATTTGAAGACCTTTGGGTGCTTTGATAGTCTGATGAATCTGCCTGTGTCCAGAGAGCTGTGTGCAGATGCTGAGGTTATCTTTCTAAGCATTACTCTTCCACTTCAAAGCATTCCCTGGGAAATGAGTTCCCTTTAAAGATAAAGATGTGATGTTGGGCTCTATGGTGAGGGGGAAATCCCTCTGCGATGCTCACAGAGAGGGGAATTCCTTGGGATGTGGAATTGGGGGCCAGAGGGACACTCCTTGCCCAGCTCTCTGCCTGCAGAAACCAGCTGTTTCCAGGGACAACCAACAGGTATTTGTTCCTTCTGCATCCATGTTTGCTGTCTGGATTTCCTTTCTGGAAAACAGGGGCTGTGATACCAAGAAGGGAGCCAGGCAGACTGGGAACTGGTGCCTGTGTGGTGCTTGCATTCTACGTGCTTATGCTGATGGCACTGACCTCGTGGCCATGCACTGCTGCAGCTGTGACCCCTGAATTGCTGAACATTGTGAGGGTGCATAAGAGCTCCAGGAATGGTCTGATTGTGCTGAGCAGCCCCAGCTCCTCCTGTGGGCCGGCTGGGAGCTGCCTGCTACACAGCTTCTGCTCTGCAACCCAGAGCTGCATTTCCAGATGCTTACAGATGCTTCTCAAAGGCACGGCCAGATGGCTGCGAGCAGTTAAGGAAGTGTATTTTTGTGTTTTACCACTTCTGAACTGCGAGGCAGTCACTGATCTGGGTGTTGGATGGCACTGTCCTCTGCTTCGGATCACATTTGTTGGGTCACGTTTGTGCCTGTGTCCTTTGGCTGGCACAAAGGGAAGGGCAGAAACGTGATGTCCAAAGATGTGCTGTCCCTCTGCTGCTCTTTGTGGGGAAGGATTTTTGCAAGCAGGCAGCAAGCCCAGGCTTGTCCTGGGATGGGGAATCTGCAGAGTGATCTGGAATTCCTGGAGAGGCTGCACGAGAGCGTCAGCACAGCCGAGGCCATGACCCGCTTTCCTGCCCTCCTCTCTGCCTTCAGTTCTGCCTGGCCCCTGTGTGGGCTCAGAGGAGCACTGGGGAGTGAGCTGAGGCTCGGTGTCTGTGCTGCATCCTCAGCATCAGCGCTCTGTCTTGCTTCGAGGAAGGGGGGCTTCACATGCAGGAGAAACTCCCTCTAATTATCAGGAGTGATGAAAGCCTCTTAGGCAAAAAGTGATGAGGGAAAAGTGCCTGACCGTGGGAAGGAGAGAGACAGCACAGATGGCATCGTGCTGCCAAGCAACCTGCTCCTGTGTGGGAAACAGACAGCAGTGACAAATGGACGTGCTGGGGATGCAACCCGGGCCCCTCCGTGCAGCGCGACCTTGGGCAGCCATGGGCATGGAGCCGTGCCTGTCCCACAGCAGCACACCCAGCCTCATACCAGCAAGTTGCTCACCTTGTTTAGAAGAGGTCTTGGGCTTCAGTTGCTGCTCAGCACCTTGTAGGACTGCTGGGTTAGGGTTAGCAGAGAGTTGGGAATCATAGCGAGGTGCCCAGAGTGACAGAGTAGAACAGAATCAAAGAATGAATGGTTTGGGGTGGAAGGGACCTTGAACATCATCCAGTTCCAGCCCCAAGCAGTGGGCATGGACATCTCCCACTGGACCAGGGTGGGCTGGAGTTGGGGTTTAGCCATGCTCCTGGTACCAAGTGCTTTGCAGAAGCTTTGGCTGATGGGTTGTGCTCTGTGCAGGCTGTACATGCAGCAAAGATGCTGTGTGGTGAGGTGTATGAGGTGAACTTGCTGACAGTGGCTTTTGATGTCCTTATGGTGAATGGAAAGATGAGGTAGGGTGTGAGAATTGTCTGCAAGGATGTGGGCTTTAAAGGCAGAGCTGGCTATCAGGAGTGAGCTTGGAAGAGGAGGTTCTGCGTGGTGTGTCTTCACAGGATGCCATGGCTGTAGGAGCATCCATGTCCATTAACAGGTGAGGGGGGCAGGGCAGCAGGTGGTGTGCACTAAGGTCAAATGGCAAAGGAGAGCCCTGGGTGGCACGTGATGTGCCCTTGCCCTGGCAGAACAGGGCTGGGCCAGGCATTTTACCCAGGATCTGTGGGGTGCCTCACACAGAACAGACCCTATGGCTAGAAACCCCCCTGCTGCCTGTACCTCCTCCTCTTCTGAATGGCCTCTCAGTGCCTGCTGTGCTTCCACCAGGGTTAACCCCTGCGTTCCCTCCCTCACTGCCTCCACTCCTGCATTTCCCTGCCCACCAGCCATGGGGGGTGAGGGCAGGAGCAATCCCTGTGCTTTATTTGTGCTCCCACCCTGTGCACCCCCATCCATCAAAGCAGCCAGAGCTGGGAGGCCACGGCTGTGCTTTTAAGTCGAATCTCTGCAGCTGAAATAAAAATCGCATATATTTGCATAAGGAGCATCTCAATTAGCATATTTGTGGGTAAAGCTAAAAGGGCTGTTCATTTGGAAGTGAAAATGTGAGCGAAACATGGAAATGACTTCCAGCCCCCTTTGCAAGCAGCTTAATTAAATATTTCCTTAGTGTGTGCGTGTGGATTTAGGAAGGTATCGCTGTTCATGCAATGGGGTGTGAAACCCCCGGGCAAGGAGCCGCGGCCCTACATGGTGTGCAAAGTGTGTATTCAGGCGCTGACACAGCTGCCCAGAATGGTTGTGGGTGCCCCATCCCTGGGGATGTTTTGAGACCAGGTTGGAGGTAACCTGAGCTGGTGTCTGATCTAATGGTCAGCAGCCCTGCCCATGGCAGGGGGGTGGAACTACACAGTCTTTGAAGTCACTTCCAACCAAAGCCGTTCTATGATTCTATAAGATGGGGAGGGGGAGAGAAGCTTAGTGCTGCTGCTTAGCCCCCAGGCAGATGCAGATGCCCTTTGTTGTATTTACCTAATGCTGCTTTGTCTGCTCTCTCTGCAGCTGCCTGTCCTGTGTGAACGGCTCCTTCCCCTGCCACTGGTGCAAGTACCGCCACATCTGCACCCACAACGCTGCCGACTGCTCCTTCCTGGAGGGACGGGTCAAGCTCTCTGAGGTAAGGCAGTGTGAGCCAGCTCTGCTATGCTCTCCCTGGCCTGCAGGGAAGGGTTTACCAGATGAAAAGCCTTTGAAACCGTGTGCAAGCTGTGTCTGGAGTGCTGGGCTTGTCTGGGAAGCAAGGAGGGAGTGTGGGGGAAGGGCTGCGTGAGCTGAGCAGTGCCGGTGCAGGGGCTGCTTGGGAATCCAGGCTAAGTCAGGAAGCACTGTAGGCTGAACCAAGACAGAAACAAAGGCAGAGACGCTTAAGCATTTCCTTTGATGTTTTTGAAGGGAGCAAGCTTGAACTGTCACTGCAGAACAACTTGTTTTCAGAGAGAGGAAGGCTTAAAGCCATAAAACAAACCATTTTGCTGCACCTCACACGTTCTTCATCTGTAATACTTTACTAAGAAGCATGTTTTGTGGGGCCTTATCCTGTGGGATCCATGCCACCAGCTAGGGAAATCCATCACTCACAGGGCATCTGCAGGAGAGCCATGCTTCTGCACCCTGCCCACATCGCAGTTTGAGTTGTGAAGGGAGAATCCTGTGCCTGGAAGATAGCTGTGGCGATCTGTCTCTTGTAATTTGTGCCTTGTGAGGTCTCCCTCCATACTCAAGCTGTTGGGTCCCCTTTGGTTCAGGTTGTCATCCTCTCGCTGTCCCTGTGCCTCAGTACTGGGCTTGGGGCATGCATAGAGTTAGATGGAGCTGTCTGTAGCTGTGGTGCCCTTAGCCTTATTACTCACTTCCCTCTTGCTTTGTCTGTCTCCCTCCTGCTTCCCTGGCTGCTCCAAGCTTCTCACTGGTGCAGGTCAAACTCCCAGCAGGGAACAATCAATTTTTTCCCTTCTTCCTGCCTCCCTCTTCCATCACTTGAGCCCTCCAGTGGGGGTTGGGCCATTACTTAGCCAGAGCCCCTCCACCAGCAGCGTGATGGCTCTTGTACTGACAGGATGGATGAAGCAGCACCTTTACATGTCTTCCTTCCAGCAGTTGAAAGAATCTTATAGGCAGGAGGGGAACCACCTTGTTCCATGGTCTGATAGTGATATTACAAGGAGGAATGGCTATAAACTAAATGAGAGGAGTGTTACTTCAGAGGTTAGGAAGAAATTCTGTACTCAAGGAGGTGAGGCACTGCCCACAGCTGTGGGTGCTCCACTCCTGAAGATGTTCAAGGCCAGGTTAGATGGGGCCCCGGGCAGCCAGCTCACAGCAGAGGGGTTGGAATGAGATGATCTTAAAGCTCCCTTCCAATCTAAGCCATTCTTTTGTAGTATGATTCTTCCCTGTTCACTGTGGAAAGCCAGGACTCCTGGTTTTACTGCTTCTCCATGAGGAGCTGCTGGATCTTCAGGGGACATTTAGGGTTTGTAGCCTGCAAGCAGATGTGCTTGGATCTCTACTTGGGGTCTCCAAGTTGTGCACCTCTGTGGTGTTCAGGACTGAAGGGTGTGGATGGCCAACCAGAGTTTGGAGGCACATCTGTATGGGGCTGTGCTGGATCTCATCAGCATCATTACTGTGAGCATGGAGCTGAGCAAAGCCTGCTCACAGCCAAGTGCATCTGGAGAGCTGGAAAAGCCCAAGCATCCCTCTCGCATGTGGGTAGGTGGGGTTGGCGCTTGCTATTTCAGCACAGCAACAGGAAATGAGATGCTGCTCGTCACCCAACCAGGGTGTCGTTGCATGGGATGTGCTGTGGCCCCACCAACAGTACTTTGCATGCTTGTCCCCTTGGAATTTCCTAAATGAGAGAACAGCGATGGCTTTCTGCTGGCCCTTCCATCACAAATGACCAAATTCCACGTTTTGGCACCTTCTCTCCTGCTATGGTTCGAGCACAAGGAGGCTGCATCTTGCTTGTTGATGTTCAAGCATGTGCCACACAAAATGCATCACGCATAGGCCATAACCAGCCCAGCTCAGCGACCCACACAAAGGGGAATTATGTAATATGAGAAGATTAGAAAAAGCTGTTATCTCCCAGCTTGTGCCCTGAAGAAATCTGGCGAGGGTTCAGCCTGTCCTTGAGGTCGCCTTCCCAGCCAGCTCTGTGCTTCTGCAAACAGGATGCTCAGCGCTGGCTGTTCCCAGCAGCTCTGGTGTGTGTGGTGGTGGACAGCTTCTGGGACTCTTCCCCCATCCCCTTCCAGGCAAACCAGTAATATCCCCCTCTTGTTGTCTTTGGGACGCATGCACCTTTCCTAGGGGACGGCAGTTGTGCCACTTCCGGACGTAGGCAGGCTGTGCCCCCGCAGACCTCTTGGTCACCCCAGGGTCTGGAGCAGAGCCTGCCTTGAGGTTTGGAAAGCCTGGCTCTGCTTGTTTGCACTTTGGTGTGGCCTCAGCAGTTCCTGGCAGAGCACCCTCAGATTGACCACAGCTGTGGGCTGTGTGTTGGTGCTGGGATCAGAAATCTGCCCTTTTCCCTGGGTAGGGGCGACCTGGTGCCAGACCGTGGCAATGCTGGACAAATTAAGGGCAGCTGTTTAGCCCGATGCTCTCTGTGGGAGGATGTGTGACTCTCGGTTATTTTAGGTAAGATCTGGTCTGTCTGCAGTTCATTTGGCAGGAGTGTGGTAGGTACTGGTCAGAAGAGGCGCAGAAGTCTGCCCACACCAGGGCTTAACTGAGCATCTGCCGCTTCCCACTGGCGCCTGAACTACAGTGGTGTCATTCATTTCTTTCTGGGTGTTGTGCAGGAAAAGGCAAACAGCAACCCAGTGCATTGCCTTGGGATGTTACACTGAAAGCGTGGGGTGCCTGGGCTCTGTTGTGGGATGTGGCAGGGAGGAGCTGGGTGCAGGTAGGAGCCACTCTGCATGTCCATGTGCTTGGAAATGGTAGCAGCAGGAGGGATGTCCCTGGCTTCTGTGGCTTTGAGTCCTCAGCTCTGGAGCCTTTGATTACTTTGCATTCCCGGAGATCCTCATTCTCTGTGGCTTTCTCCGGGGGTGAAGCAGTGGGAAGGGAGGGAGAATAATGTAGCACTGGCTGCTCTCCACTTGTCCCCACTTGCAGAGCGCAGTGGTGGCTGGGGGTGTGAGCAGAAATGGAAAAGGAATTCTCCCTTCCCAAAACACTGTTCTCTGAGACATTCCCTGGTGTCTGCCAATGCACAGCTACCGTGTAGGGTGAAAGCCTTGCAGCATGTGGGGACCAAGTGTGTTTGTTGAGTCTGAGCACGTCCTACTTGTGCTTGTTCCTCATTCCCTTGACTGGTGGAAATGCCTGAGACCTAGAGGACTTCTTGAGGGACCCTGAAAGCCTCCAAGGAAATGATGCTTTGACTTGGTTGGGAAGAAGTCTGGCCCTCTGGGTACTGTGGCAGCTGGAGCAGAAGCAGTGTTGGTGAATAACTCATTCAGCTCTTAGGTGACTAAGGAAGGTGGCACCCAAGATACGTAGAGCATGTCCTGCCCTATAGCTGCCCCAGCTGTTGTCACTAGGGACTTGGGCAGGTTGAAGCCAGCCCCATCCTGCCTTCATCCCTGTATCTGGTGATACAGCTGTGCAGCTGGAGCTGGGAGTTGCCAGAGAAGCCCAAACTGCAGTGTTTGTAGCATGACTCTGCCTCTCTGTAGGCATCTTTGTGATGTTCTCGTCCTGCTAGTAAAACAGCTTTAATGGGAGAAATTGAGTTGTGTAGTGTTTGGGAAGGGTGGGAGAGGGCATCTTGCTTTGCTCTTCATCCCATAAGTTTGTACATCCTTTGAGAAGAGAGTCTGTTTCCTGCAGGAAAGCAAGCCATGGGGACTGGACAAAGCTTTTCCAAGGGCCTTAAGTGATAGGCAGAGTTCCGTCAGCTGTTTGGATGACTTGTAGGGGAAGTGAGTTGTCCAAATGCCCCCACCCCTCCTGCCACCCCGGGAGCCAGGCAGCGCTGCCCCAGCACCCACCAGCACCAGGTGCTTCCTGTTTGGGAGCCAGCTGAAATTTTTGCTGGATGAGACAGTTCTGGCAGCAGATGCAGAGCATGTGATGTCGTGGGGGGACTCGGCTCCGACTCAAACCACGAGTCAGCAAATCGGCCCCATGTTTATGCGTACATGAGGAGAGGGATGTCTGTGCCTGCTGCCTTGGGTTTGCAGGGAGCCTAGGGTCTTGTAAGCATCCATGGTGAGCCCAGTTGGGTGGATAAACTGTTTGCTGCCCAGGCTGGACCGAGAGCCATCAGTGATGATGGTAAAATGAGAAAGTGGCAGCACTGAGAGCAACTGGCACTGTGCTGAGGATCCCCAGCCTGGCCCTGCTTTCCTCTGTTTCTGCATGTTCTGGGAACAGATAGGTTCTTCCCTTAAAAACTGTGCTTTTGGGGAGTACAGGCTTGAAAAGAGTGGGAAATTGGTAAAACGAGATAAGTTGGAGTTTTCTGTTAATATTTGCTAAATGAAATGATTTTTAAAATCTCTCCACAGCATTTTGAAGTCAGGCTGATGGCAGCCTGTGGGATAAAGCCTGGAGCTGTATGGGGTCTGGCCCAGTACGGTGCCAGCGGCTGGGGCTGGAGCTGCCCTGCAGCAGCAGTTTCTGGTTTTAAACGAGTCCTTTCAACACACGGAATTCCCCCTCACTGTTATTTTGGGCCAGTGCTTCCAGGAGTCGAGACCCCCGGCAGGCTCTGCAAAGCCGGCGTGGGATTGCATCAGGCTGCTGTTGCCCAAGTGGCATCCGTTGGGGATGCCGAGCTGTTTTGTTGCCTGAGCTCATTTATTTTTGCTCCCTCCTGCTCCCCTGTGCTCTGTGCACACAGCTCCCCCGGAGCAGCTGGGCGCCAGCGGCTATTAAAAGCTGCATGGAGATCCCCAGGGAGTGGGGGGCTGTCAGGGGGAGCCTTCCTCACGGCTTGGACTCGCTGGTGCCCCTCTGGAGCCGCTGGTTTTAGGCACCGGCCATCAGGCTGCCCTGATTAAGCTGCTATGAGTTGGCCACAGAAATAGCAGAATTCAGTTCGGCACCACAGAGTCATGTTGCAGAGGGACAAAAGGGGTAAAAGTCTTTTCTATCTGTTCATGGACAAAGGGGATTGGAGGCCATGTGAAGCTGGAGAGTGCAACCTGACAGGGCACAGCCCAGAGAGCATTAACTCTGAAGCCTACTGACCTCATTGACAGCAGAAGAGCCCATCCTGTTGGAGCTGATGTGCCCAAACAGAAAGCTGATATGTTGCTGTCTCAGTCCCAGGTGCTATAGCTGATCCCCTCCCCACCTCCCACAGCCAGGATTAACCTGTAACGTGGAAAACACTTGGTTCACAGAATGACAGAATCATAGAGGTTGGAAGGGACCTCCAGAGATCATCGATTCCAACCCCTCTGCCAAAGCAGATTCCCTACACCAGGTTGCACAAGCAGGTGTCCAGGCGGGTCTTGAATATCTCCAAAGAAGGAGGCTCCACAACCTCTCTGGGCAGCTTGTTCCAGTGTCCCCTGCTCCGAGGTTCACTTCTGGTTTTCAGGGCTTTGCATCCATGAGGTGATGATGTGGTGTGCTCAGGGTGGCCAGGCCTGGTTTCCTTGCGGCGCTCTGCCCTGCTTCATTGCTGCCCTTGTTCTCCTTGCAGGACTGCCCACAGATCCTGCCCTCCACCCAGATCTACATCCCAGTGGGTGTGGTGAAGCCCATCACCCTGACAGCGAAGAATCTGCCGCAGCCACAGTCCGGCCAGCGCAACTATGAGTGCATCTTTCACATCCCTGGCAGCACCACCCGTGTCACAGCTCTGCGCTTCAACAGCACCAGCATCCAGTGTCAGAACACCTCGGTGAGTGCTCCGTGGTGTGAGATCATGCAACATTTCTCTGCCCAGTGCATGCTTCATTTGCAGGCTGTTTGTTCTTGTCTGCTGCATGGCCAGGTGTGCTTTCCCTGGGGCAGGTGATGGAGACTTTATGATGTGGGGGAGTTCCCAGCGTGTGCTCTCTGCTGCCCTGCATCCAGGTGCAAAGGGAGGATGCTGTGTGGGGTTGTTCCGGATGGGATCAATACTTCTGCTGCCCCAGGAGACTCACCAGGATTTGGGAGCACTTCCAAGGAAACTCACTTTTGAAAGCTGAGGAAAGTTGCCTGGGCCAGGGCCAGCTGGCCTGGTTGTGTCAGAGCCACGCTCCCCTCCCCTCAGCCTCCCTGACCTCAGAATCCAGCCAACACCTTCTTCATGTCCCGCTCTATGTTTATTCCTCCCACTTGTTCCGTCCCTAAGCGAGATGAGGTTTTGCAGCCGTGAGAGCATGCCCCTGCTGTGTGGCCATCCCACGTGTGGAGCATCAAGCCCCTGAGCAGACAGACCCAGAGTATTAAATAGCTGTCCCCTTTGGGGAGATGGCACTGTTCAGCTGCATAACTGCCCCACTGGGCTCTGCACGAACCTTACTTCATCTGCATGGAGCCAACCCCTCCCTTATCCCTCTGATTTAATCCTTTCAAAATTTGTTTTCCATTGCTCGTGCTGTGAAAGCTCATTTGCAACCTAACACCAGCACCAGTCCCTGCTCCCTCATCCTTCGGTGGCGCAGTGACATTTAGAAGCCATTGGAGGAGCCTCCATGGGATGCAGTGTTAGGGCACGAGGAGCATCCTGAGCCCACTGCTGCTTATCCTGTGCAGTAATGCTGGGGCTGCTGTGCTATCAGAGCTCCTGTTGTGCCTCACACAGTTTGATAGGAGCAGAAACGCTCACTGTCCTGAGCTGCAGGTGAAAATGATACTAGTGGGTCTGGGTTGATGATGATCCTTTGCCACGCAGAGCTTTTCCCAGACACCATTTCAGCTGTCATCAGAGACTGGGTACAGCTCAATGCTGGTGACTGCAAGGCTCAGGTGGCCTTCTCCCTGGGCTGGATGTTTGAACCCAAAATTGCCCCAAGTTAGAAGGAAATGGCTGGAAAACAAGCCAGCAGTATTGCAGGCTGCATGGGCTTGAGATGGGGCTCTGCAGCACTGGAGTGTGAGGCAGGAGGCTTTGTTTGCAGGCACAGGGCAGCTTCACAGAAGGAGGGAAAAAGTTCTGGCTTGAAAGAAGCTGTCTTTCTTCCTTTCAGGGTCTGCTTGCCTGCTTTAACGTGTGAGGGCATTTAGCCAGGCTGCTTTATGGTGTGCGTGATTCCAATTCACACTTCTCTGAAGCTCGTCTTCCTCCCTGTCTTTTTTGCAGTCCATCTGGCTCGCTGATGGCACGTCACTTTGCATGCAGTCACCCAGCGCTGACCCGGGGCTCTGTTGCCACCAGACTGGGGGGCTCTGCGGGCTCATGTCCCTTGGATCCATTCCTTGGGTTGGATTTGGGTCTTTCCTGGTGCAGGGGGCACTGGGGATTGGAGAACTGGAGGAGCGTGAAAATCCTCCCAGAGCGGAGGGGAGGAATTGATGCCCTCCATTCAGGAAGGCTTTCAGAGGACTTTGTTTCCTCGAGTTCAATGGGATCTAAACAAGAGGTTAATTACTTTGCTGAATTAGGGATGTTTTCCTGAATTGCAGATGAATGGGAAGGATAATAAGTCAAGTCCACTTAAAAGTCTTTGTCTTTTGTTTAGTTTTAGTGCTTGTCAAACTCCAATGACTTTTTGGCACTTGGAAGAAAGGACATCTTTGTTAAATATTCAACAGCCCATTCATTAAGGTTTGAGTGCTGACTATAAACATCATGGGAGACACCCAATAGATCTGCAGCAGGCTCTAGGGAGAGCAGGCTCGGTGTTCCCCATACATCCCAGGTCAAAAAGTGAGCAGAGAAACCCCTTGAGTGCCTCCTCACTGCAGTCCCTTCTCCTCTTCAAAAGGAAGACAACCCTGAGGGTTTTCTGCAGGCATTGTAAAGAGAAAAAAAGAAAAATGTGACTTAAGACAATAAATTCTTTCCCAGTGCAGTAGTTTTTTGTTAATTGGGTGGTATATGGACGTGGCTTAGTGGGCGACTGATGTCGTAGGTGGACGGTTGGACTGAATGGTCTTAGAGGTCTTTTCCAACTGTAATGATTCTATGATTCTGGAAGCAGAGTCTGAGTTTACTTCCTTGCAGTGAAGGATGAGTGGATGGTCACCTGTGTCCCTCGCTTTGTGCTGCTGAATTTCACATTCCAGCCTCTACCTCTGCCCATTCTTTCCCGAGAAAATAGCCCAAGAGCTGCTTGTTCCCTTTAAATATAAAAATAGGAAAAACCCTCATCTCCTTTCCACAAGCAAATGAGTTTGTTGTCTCAGCACTTTAAATTAAGCCTCACGCCTCAATTATTTCCCTTAGCCTTTAACAAAAGCCCCACGTGGCCATGAGCAGCTGTGTCAACTCTGGGTCTCCCTTTCGGCTCCTTCCTCGCAATCCCCCCAGCATGTGTCGCCCACGTGTCAGCTGCGGCCCCCTCTGTCACCTTGCTGTCACCCCTGTGTGCAGATGGGGGTCGGGACCTTTGCCTCAGCACTGCGTGGGCTGCACAGATTTCTTCTGTCCCTGTGATGAAGTGCCGTAGCCCTACGAAGCATCTTGCCCCCCATCACCAATGGGAGGAACGTGTTCATGGTCCCCGGCACTGCACAGCCCTGTGGATGCCATGGGGTGGATGTGAGCAAGGCAGGCAAGACCTGGCAGATTGATGCTTTCTAGGTGTTGTTAGATGTTGCTTTATTCCCAACGTCTCTGGTTCTTCTTGCTGAATTCTAGGCAGGGCGAATCCAGGTGTGCAATGGGGGGGGGAGGGAAGCGGAAGATGGATGTGAAAAGAACAAAAGGAGATCCAGAATCAGAGGGCAAGCGTTGCCGTCAAGTTGTGCTGTTGTGTGGCTGACAGTGTTTTACCAAGCCTAGGGTGTATTTATAGAGGAACATAAATCATGCACACATGCTCTGCTCGAGCACTGTGCACCTCCAGTGTGTGTATCTCTAATTAAGCAGCCGTGGAGAGGGAAACGGGACCGGAGCCCACAACCCCAGAACCGTTCGCCAACAAAGCCGTGCGCTCTGTCCTAGCGCTGCCTGCATTTATCTTTCCTGCAGCAGTGTTTAAAGTGAAAAGGGAGTATCAGGAGAGTTTGATAGGATCCAATTAAATTCCAGCAGATAAAATAATGATGAATTGCAGTTGAGCCCTGGCGAGACACGATGTACATTACTGCCGTCCCCGTAGTGAGGGGAAGAAGTTGAGGTCATCAACTACAGAAAAATAGGACACAGCTGCAGCTGAGCGGCTCCTCCAGAAACACAGCCCAGGGGGATGGTGCTGGAGAAAGGGAGGGGAGGGTCCTGTTGGGCAGAGGGAGGTTGGGATATGTGGGTTTGCTCAGGGTGGGCAGGGGAGTGACCCCTGCAGTGCCTTTCTTGGGGATCCCTGCTGGCTCAGGGGTGGGCAGGGGGCTACCCAGGAGCGAACGTGGGAGCTGCAGGGGTAGAGAAGTGGGCAGCCCCTGCCTGGAGTGGGCCTGGGAGGCAGAGCTGCATAGGGTTGTTGGCTGTTTCTTGGGAGGTTGCCTGGGATATTCTGCAGAAAGGCTTGGTGAGGAGTCCTCTGGCCTGAGTCACTTCCCTGCAGCAGGAGACCTTGCTGGGAAGAGCTGCATCCAGGCTCGTCTTTTGGGCTCCTGCAGAGAGGCACCAGAGCACTGATCTGGGCAAGCTGAGGAGCCAAGGAGCTCTATCCCATCACTGACTCACTCCATGACATGTATTCTCCTGTCCCTTCTTCAGGCACTGTAGCACGTGATCATGCTTCTCCCTTTCAGCATCCACTGTTTGCTCTCTGGGCAGTGCCTGTTTATTGCTTGCAAAGCAAAGTAACTCAACTTGGGGCTGGCAGCATGTCTGTGGAGCAGAACACGGTGTGGCTGTGAGGCTGCCAGGTGCCACCAGCCATGTCCTCCTGCACACAGCTGATTGCTGATAGCTGCAGCCATTGCTTACCCAGGAAGTTAATAACTGTTAAGTGCTTAATGGATATTTGGAAATGTGTTAGCTGGAGGCAAGGAAGAGCCAATGGGACAGTGCACAGAACTTATTTTGTACAGCAAAGGGTACCCGGGATGCCAGGAGGGTGCTGGAGCTCTGAAATGACCTCTTGCCAAGTGTGAATGCAAACATTCCAGTGCATAAGAGGGATAACATGCTTATGGCTGTGAAGAGGCACAGGGGAGTGAGAGCAGGAGGGCAGTTTTGGTCGTGTCATCAGCATGTGACTCTAGCCCCAGCTGCTCACCACTCTTTTACTCCCTAGCCCAGGTCCAGGGAGGCAGCTTTGTGCCCTGTGTGATTTTCTCAAGCTTCACGGGTCCTTTTGAAAAAAACCCTATGTGGGTCTGCAGGGAGTGAGTGCTGGGGAGTTGGGGCAGATTCCAGGTGTGCCGCTCCAAATGCGGTGTGCTCAGCATGGTGGTGTCTTTACTGAGATGGATGGCATCCCTTGTGCGTGTTCCTTCTTTGCAAACCTGTCTCTGTCTCAGGGCTGGTGCACAAAGAGTTAACTCTCTCCCTCCCTCTCCTCCTATTCTTCTTCCTCCACCCTCCTACCCACCTCCCAGAAGAACTAATTTCCAAAAGCAGCCGGGGCAGAGAGATGCAAATAAGTGTTTTGGACAGCTGCAGGCTGGATGCCTTCCCGAGATGCCAGGGCCCCAAATGAGACATGTCAGAGTACAAATTGAAAATGCCAATTTCACTTACACTGCCACGTGGCTCGTCACAGCAAAACTCTGCTCCAGTGCTGCTGTGGCACTCCCTGGCACGTGCTGTGTCCGTGCTGCAGGGGATGGTCCCATTGCTGCTGTGGGTCTGGCTCCTGGCCTCAGTCCTGCCTGGGATGTATGGCTGGTTGAGAGTGTAGGTGAAGGATGAAGGAAGGTGGAGGGATGTGGGCTCACGGCCCTGTTCTGGCTCCATTTTCCTAAGCTTGGAGATGGAGTGTTGCTGAGATATTCTGTGATTCTGTAGCTTATCTGGGAGCTGATGGGGCTGCCTTGCAGAGAGGTGGTTATGGACTTAGGAAAGGGATGAGATTGCAGTTGGGTATTTCATGCCTTAAAACCACTGTGTACATCTGATCAGTGGCAGCTGTGCTACGCAGGAGTGCATTTTTGGGCTCTTCCAGCTTGGCCCCTGAGTGAAGGACCATTAGCCAAAAGCAGTGGATCATAGAATTATTAAGTTTGGAAAAGACCTCTAAGATCATCTAGTCCAGCCATCTGTCTACCAATATTGCTCACTATGTCCCTAAGTACCACATCTCCATGTTCCCTGAACACCTGCAAGGATGTGTAACCTGAAACAGGAGATGGCTTCTTGATTGTACCTTGTGGGGTCAGAGGGGCTGAGGGGTTGGGTGTGTTACTGTAGCCACATCCGTGGGCACCGTGTCCCCATGGCTGGTCATGGCTGCAGTCCTAGGGATGCTCCTGAGGCTCAGGAGGCTGCTTGCCAACATGGGGAAAGCCAGAAATACAGAGGACGGAGGTGGGTGAGGCTGTGCTGGAGGTGGTGTGGCCGTGTCCAGCCTGCAGCTTAGGCAAGCTGCTGCCCAAGCATCCACAGCTCCTAACAAACTCCAGCAAGCCATGAATCATTCATTTAATCTCTCCTGACACGCCTGTCATTTTCTCCGGAGAGGAGCGGGGAATCTCTTGCCGAAGGAGGTCATTAGCTGTCAGGGACGGTTCCGACTGCCTTCCTGTCTCTGTATCGATTAAAGCTCTCTGCCTGCGTGCTGGGGCTGTGCGGGGAATATTGATGGGGCTGCCGGGGCTGCAACTCAGGTTTCGAAGCAAGGGAGAGCGAGGTTGGGTGGGAGGAGGCAGCGAGCTGGGAGCTGAGCTCTGTGCAGCAGCAGGGATCCAGCTTCATCCCTCTGCTAGGCTGGCAGGGCTGGGAAGGGTGGGGAAGGGTTCAACCCCCCTGTTCCTGGTGTGGAGAGAGGGGTGTGTTTGTTTCAGATGTTATCTATTTCAGTCTCTTCAGCAGCAGTTTCAGACCTTTGGGTTAATGGGCTTTTGGTCTTTTTGGAAACCCTTTATGCTGTTTATTTTTATGCCAGTCTTGCCTACTGGTTTGCCTGTGCCGTGTCTGCTTTTTTGCCCAAACTATCAGACCTGTCCCTTTGTGGCCAGACCAGTTTCTTGCAGTCTCCATCCCTCTCTTTTTGGCTGATAGGGAGCAGCCCCATAGCAGTGCCCTACACCTCTCCATGTGTATCTCTAATGGCCTCCTCCTGTCCCCTCCTACAGTATTTCTACGAGGGGAACGACATCAGCGATCTGCCGGTCAACTTATCTGTGGTTTGGAACGGAAACTTTGTCATCGACAACCCCCAGAACATCCAGGGTAAGTGAGGGTTTGGGCTGGGGTGGGAAAGCAGTCTTGTGGACCCCCAGCCTCCCCATCTCCTCTGATCAGGGAGCCCAGTGACATCTCAGGGCTGTGGGTAACGTTGACCCCGCTCTCTACTGTTGCAGCCCACCTGTACAAGTGCTCAGCCCTGCGGGAGAGCTGTGGGCTGTGCCTGAAGGCCGACCCACGCTTCGAATGTGGCTGGTGCGTGTCGGAGAAGCGCTGCACTCTGCGGCAGCACTGCCTGGCCTATGAGAGCAGCTGGATGCACGCCAGCAGTGGTAACAGCCGCTGCACCGACCCCAAGATCACCAAGGTAGGGGGTGTGCGGGTCTGGGATGGGAGGGGGGCACCAAATATAGTCCGTGCTTTGAGCTGAGCGTTTCTTGCCGCTGTTTTGCTCTCCAAGGCTAAAATCTTCCCTCTGCAGCCCTGGTGCTTTTGGCTTTCTGTTTCATGTCTGAGATTCCTGCTGTTCATCTGAGCATCCCAGAAAAGCTGCAGATCTGGGCTGCTCTTTCCCTGATTGCATGGGCCGGTAGTTCATCATTCCCATCTCTGACAGCTTTTATGACCTTCCTTTCACAAGATTGCCCACATTAATGTTAACATGTCTGTTGGCCGGGCTAGAGGTGCTTTAGGAGGGATTGATGCGTAATTCCATGCGATCTGTTCTGTTTACCCACGGCTCGCAGGGCAAGCAGGCATTGCTGCTGTTAATTACTGGAGTCTTAGCGTTGTATTTGATCTGTTTGGGTTTCTATGTGATATCTGATGAAAGCTGGAAACCATAGCCCTGCCTTTCCCACTGCCCCTGTGCCCATGTCCCGTGTGCATGCCTTCCCTGCAGGGGCAGGTTTGAGCCCCAGAGCCTGCATTGAGTCTGGGCCAGCCTGGTGCTGACTTACAGCAATCAGACTGGGGGCTCCTTGTTGCTGCTGATGGCAAAGGTGGTAGTGGGGTCCCTGTGACAGCTCCTGCCTCGGGATGGCACTGAGCACCCATGAAGGCAACTGGGCCACGATTCGCTAGCGTCCATGTGCACACTACAGTGCAAGGTGTCTGGCTCGCAGCAGGCTCTCCATCATTATGCAGTTTGGCAGTAATTGCAGATGCAGAATAAGCAGATCTGTTAGCAGGTGGGCTTGACCTTGGTGCTGCTCTGTGCCCTGGGGCCAACATGAGCAGGCGGTCGCTGCAGATTGTGGACGTGGTGCTCCTCCAGCAGCTGCTGCTGCTTTCCACAGCCCCTCCTTCCTGCATCCAGGCTTGTGAGCGTAAGGCACGGGTTGGGAGGAAAAGAGGAGCCCCTTGCAGAGGTTTGAGAAAGATGTGGAGCCTTTTCCCAGCCCAGCAGCTGGAGATTAGGTGTATTCGTGGGTGGTGAAGCTGGGCTGGGAGGTTACCCCAATTCTTCACCATTGCTCAGTGGTGGGGGGCAGGCAGCTCTGCAAATTTGCGTGGGTCCTGCCGGGTGCTGGCCATGACTGTCAAGTTGGGTCCGTTCCCCTGATTGTCCCCTCCCCATGCTGCAGTTGCTTATGCCCCCTGAAGCCATTTACCTGTTGGGTTAAAAGGACCCTGTGAAACCAATTAGCGGAAGAGTAGTGCTTGCTGGGGCTGGGACTTTGGGGTGTGAGGTTGTGGGCATTGCTCTGCCCTCCTTACCAGCTCCTGCTCCCATGCGGCTTGTTTAGCTGTGACCTTTCTGTGCTGCGCCGTGAACGGAGTCACCTCTTTCCTGGGCTCATTTCTCCCTGAGCACATGGCCCTTGTCAGGTTTGCAGGGAGGAGGAGGAATCTAACATGCTTTTAGTGCTCATCTGAAAATACCAAACAAACAGCCGCTTATTGCCAGCCCCCCAGCAGAGCTTGATGCATGAAGAAGAGCAGTCACAATCACTTGTTGCAGCTCTGTAGTGAGCCCTGATCCTGGAATTGTGCTGACTTCAGGCAAATAGCAGTGCCCGGAGCCCGGAAGGGTTTTTTCACTGTGTAAAGCAGGAGCTGTGGCTGCCTTGGGCTTGCTGTGAGCTTTGGGGTGCTGGTGGAGCCCTACCACTGTCCTGGGAACACATCCCCTGTCCCACTGCAGGCATGCAGCCCTGCCATTTGTTCTACTTAGTGCTGCAGGTGTGCACTGCTGTCAGATTGCCCCTAATCACCTCGTTGGAGGCACGCGGTGGGCCCATACCTCTTTGTTCATTTGTCATCCCAACACCTTCTGTCAGGCCACACCTGTCCACTTTATTGGGAATCATGCTGGTAAATGAGGCACGGCACGAGGCGGATGCTCTCCAGCAGAGGCAAGGGTTTGGATGGCAGAAAGATGAGCAGGACCCATATTCCCCACGTTCCCCTTGCCTGCTGTGTTGGCGGTGAGAACTCGGTGGGAATAGTCCCTCACGTGAGAACAGTTTGGGTGTGGGGACCTCATCCCTCAGTATGTGAGACCTTCCCAAAGGCAAACTCATGTATTTCTGTCGTTGGCTGGGTCTGCCTTGTCTCCCTCCTTTCTGTGTCCCCATCTCCTATGTATCACCCGTCTCCATCTGCAGCAGGGTGTCCATGAAGCAGCCCGTTGCTCGCACACATCTGGCACCTCCAGACTCATTCCTCAGGGGCCATGTGGACACTGCAGGCGTTCGGAAAGTCTGTCTTGCTTCTCTGTGCACATGCTCTGGCATTTGTCACAGCTGATTTGCTCCTCGGCAGGGAGCAGTGCCCATCCTGGTGCTATGCAGGCTGCAGCCAGTGGAGCGAGGCATCCCCTGCAGCCTGATGGCTCCAGTCCCTTGGCTGATGTGCTGTGCTGTTCCTTAGCTGTCACCTGAGACCGGCCCTAGGCAAGGAGGAACACGTCTCACCATCACAGGGGAGAACCTGGGCCTCAAGTTTGAAGACGTGCGCTGGGGTGTTCGAGTGGGCAAAGTGATGTGCATCCCCATCGAGAGCGAGTACATCAGCGCTGAGCAGTGAGTGTGGGAGAGGGGGAATCATCTTGGTGCATGGGGGCAACGGGGGTCAGGGCTCAAACACTGCCTCTGCCTGCAGAAGGACGTGTGGGAGCAAAGCCCAGGCTGGCAATGGTCTTCTTCCCTGTGTCTTTTAGGATCGTGTGTGAAATTGGAGATGCCAGCCCAAGCAAGGTCCACGATGTGCGGGTTGAAGTGTGCATCCGGGACTGCTCCCCCAACTACCGGGCCACCTCGCCCAAGAGCTTCACCTTCGTGGTAAGCCCTGGTGTCACCCCATGCACTGGGAACAGGGCTGGTGTCACATGTGGCTGGGGACCATGGGAGGAAGGTGGCTGTGGGTGTCTTGGTGCTATAGGCAGCCCCCTGTGCCATACCATGTCTCTCTCCCACCCCTCCCCTCTGTCATCATCCACTCATGGATGCTTGGGACCCGGGTCCCATCCTGACTTAACACATGCTGAGGCTTTTCTCCTTTGGCAGACGCCCACTTTCTCCCGAGTGACCCCTGCCCGTGGCCCTCTCTCCGGTGGCACCTGGATTGCCATTGAAGGAAGCCACCTGAATGCTGGTAGCAACGTCACCGTCACCATCGGGGGACGGCCCTGTGCCTTTTCGGGGTGAGGGGCATGGGGCACGTGGGTGGGGGAATAGAGGTGGGGGCACCTCTGGAGGCAGTGGAACCCCCAAGTAGAGCAGGCCCCATTGAGCCAAATCCTGCAGGTGCCTGGAGGAGTGTCCCCCCGAAACCTCTTTGTGTCAGAGGCTCCGGGAAGAGCCCAAAGCGCGGGGATTTTTCTCTAAAAGCATAGAGCCCTGAGGCATGAAGTGGATAATTTTTAGATTAGGGATGATAATGGAGCGGCTCTTTAAATATTTTCCTGCGGTAATTACTGGTTATCAGCTCTAATCGCTGCTGTTTGTAGCAGCCACGCAATGGGAACGCTCAGGAGCAGCTCAGCCTTTCCTGGCTGCCTTTTGTTTCATTTCTTGAGTCTCTTTTTCTCTCCCTTTCCCACTCAGCAGTTTCACAAGGGGTAGGGGTGACGTTACGTCCCTCCTCTCTGACTGTCCTGTTTCTGCCCCAGGAGAAGTGCCCGTGAGATCCGCTGCAGGACCCCCCCTGGCCATGCTCCTGGTGGGTCCCCCATCCTCATCAACATCAACCGGGCAGAGCTGAGCAACCCGGAGGTGAAGTACAACTACACAGAGGACCCTACTATCCAAAAGATTGATCCTGAATGGAGCATCAACAGGTAGGTGAAGGACTGCTCACAGGGATGCAGCAGGGCTCTGCTGGGCACAGATCCCCCATCCCAATCTGCGTTCCTCAGCGCTGCTGCAATTATATGCCATGCTCCAGAGAGGAGCATGAGGAATGGCTTGGCACTGGGTCCCTGCTAACTCCTGGCCTGCAGTGCTCAGCCTGGCAGGGGGCAGGAGCGGAGAGAGCTTTGGATCTGCTTAATTTCAGCTTGACATTTGGCAGCAGCGAATAAAATTAAAATATTTCCCATTGGGGGATTTTGGAAATGTTTGCATATTTTTTCTAAAAGGTTTGAATTGGCTGGAGAGGAGGCGAAGGAATCCATTAAGTGCTTGTGCTAAGGGAAACCTTCCCCAGGGTGCCAATGAGGAGTGAGCTCCCCAGGGGCATAGCTGACCTCTCTGGGGCTTTTAACACTAAGTGGCAGAGAAAACCCCACAGGGACCAGCCTGGCTTGGCACCTGCTGCTTGTCACCTCCCTCTGCCATGGAGGGAGGGGGTAGCAGAGAGGACCTCCCGTTGGCTTTCCCATCACTTGTTCCTTTATTTGGAATTGCATTCAGACTCCAAGCCCTGCACTCCATGAATACACAGGATGGGATTTTAGGGCTGTTAGACATCTGAGATGATTTGCTGCTAGTTCTGCTGCCCATGATGACGTGGCTGGAGAATGGGTCCCCGGGGCACCCTGGCTGGGGCAGGTGGGCTTCTGTCTGGTGAGGATGGGGCCTGCTGTTTGCCCAGAAGTGGGTACCTGTGGTCACAGCTTTTTCTCCCTACCTGTTATCTATCTGTCTCTAGTGGTGGGACACTGTTGACTGTGACTGGCACCAACCTGGCCACCATCAAAGAGCCCAAGATCCGAGCCAAGTACTGCAGCTCTGAAAGGGAGAATGTAAGTGATGCTGGCTGATGGGGAGGGCTGAGATCAGGGCTAGAGCATAGGGAAGAGGGATGTAATCTCTCTGCAACTTAGAGCAGAAAGCGCATCCCTCCCTGGGATCCAAATGTGATACCATGGGTGTGGTGGTGTCCAGGGCCTGTACCCAGAAGAGGGGCACTGGGGCAGTGATATCCCTGCCCAGCACTGCTTGGGTGAGATCTGAGCATGCAAAAATGATGGGAGGTCTGTCGGATGTCTGCAGGGCAGAAAGACCCCATCCACAGCAAGCTGTCCCAACTACCACCATCACACATCTGTAAAATGCAGCTACCAGGGTGTTACATAGCATCCGTTGATATTATGACACAGACTCTAAGTCCTGTGTCCAGAGCTTGCAGGAGATCCTATAGGTTCAGACTCTGCCCTCACTGCTGGGAGCCGGGTCTGACCCTAACCTGTGCCCCCCACAGAACTGCACTGTGTACAATGACACCACCATGGTGTGCTATGCACCCTCCATTGACAACCCTGAGCGGAGCCCTCCTGAGGTCGGTGACCGGCCGGACGAGATCGGGTTCATCATGGATAATGTCCAGGCCTTGCTGATCATCAACACCACCAACTTTGTATACTACCCAGACCCTGTCTTTGAGCCGCTCAGCCCCACGGGGATGCTGGAGTTGAAGCCCAGCTCTCCCCTCATCCTCAAGGTAAGGCTGTGTGCACCCAGAGCATGGTTCTCCTGAAGCAAATTTGCTCCGTGATGAGGCTTCGGAGCATTCCCTGTTGTCCTGGAGCTGACTGCTTCGTTCTTTGAACCCTCAAAGGGCAGGAACCTGCTCCCTCCAGCTGCAGGGAACTCCCGCCTGAACTACACAGTGCTGATTGGGGACACTCCCTGCACTCTGACCGTGTCTGAGACCCAACTGCTCTGTGAGTCTCCTAACCTCACTGGCCAGCACAAAGTCACGGTAAGCATCGAGCCCCCTGTGCAGGAGGTTGGGAGGAGGAAACATGGGGCTAACGTGGGGCTTTGTATCAGAGATGCAGGAAGGAAAGTAGCTGGTGTTAGGGGCACTTGGAGCCTTTGTGTCTCATGGTCCCTGGCTGGCTGTCACAGAGATACAATCTTCATGCCAGCACTGACCCTACTATGTGTGCTCATCCTCAGACAAGGATGGATAGCACACTTGCAGGAACAGTCCTTGGGAGCCTTTTCCCTTTGCCCCACGCATTGCTCTCCCTAATTGTGTGCTTGCTGGAGGACCAAATGTTTTGTCCTTATACTGGCACATTGAGACGGCTGTTCCTTCACCCTGCTAAGAGTTGCTGGGTGCCAGGGCACAGCTGGAGCCGAGCACAGGGGGGTTTCCACCTCATCCATGGTACCCACTCGCACTGTAAGCCACACTCCATGTGCATCAGCTTGTTGCACAGCAGTGCTCATGCTCCTGGTCTGCATGGCCTTGCTTGCTTGAAAGGGACCTGATACACTCCCCCTGGGCTCCCCATCTATCATGGAGCTCGCTTCACATCCCATCTGTTATTGTAATGCTGTCTGAATGAGACATCAAACTCCCTGCCCGTTCCATGTGCATGTTGGCAGCGTGTCCTGCATCCCATTACCATGCACTGTGCTGCTCCGGACGAGCTCCTGGGGCACTGGGGGATGCTCTGTGTTTCCCCACATCCGTTTGTTCCCAGTGTGGTGGGAAGTCACGATGCCCCCTTAGTGTCCTGACCCTTTGCTTTTTCTTTCCCTGCGATGCAGATTAAGGCTGGAGGGTTTGAGTTCTCCCCGGGCACGCTGCAGATCTACTCGGACAGCCTGCTCACCCTGCCTGCCATTATTGGGATTGGCGGTGGCGGCGGCTTGCTGCTGCTCATCATCATCATCGTCCTCATCGCCTACAAGCGCAAGTCCCGCGATGCTGACCGCACCCTGAAACGCCTCCAGCTTCAGATGGACAACCTGGAGTCCCGGGTGGCCCTGGAGTGCAAAGAGGGTGAGCAGTCCTGGCCTCCAGCTTTGTGTTGGGTCTGGGTTTCATATCAGGCACCATGAGACACTTCTGTCCTTTACTAATCTCAGTGCGTGGGGTCAGGATTCAGCCCTCTGCCTCTCACCTCTCCCACCTCCATCCTCTTCTTTCTCCCTGTGGTACCCCATAGACTCTCACCTGGACTCTTGCTTTCCCTGTGGGAAAGTGATGTCTCTGTGCCACCCCCATGCTCTGGGTGCTCCCACCCTTTCCTCATTGCCTATCAGAGAGGGAATAGAACTGAACAAAGCTGCTTTGTCAGAGAAAGGAAAACTATTTTGGGTGGGATTTGGGGATTTTTCCAGTTGAAGAATTCCCCTCTGTTTCTCCGAATGTGAGCAAAGGGAGCAAAGAGGGTAGCGAGGGCTGCCTGTGAGCAGGCAATTGGTCTCTCATTATGTGATAGACGGATGCTGTGAAATTGGACAGAATTCCTTGTATGATCCTGCTGATAAAACCTAATTGCCCATTATCCCCCTGAGCTGGCTCCCAAGGCCCCGACCCTGCCAAGCACCACCACAACCAGCCTCAAACCTGCGGATGGAGCAGGCACCTACAACGAGATAATAAAAAGGGGAATGCAAGAAAAACCCTTTGCTTCCCCAAATCCCCATCCCTAAACAGGCGTGTGGATGGCAGTGGTGACAGGGAGAGGGGAGGGAGCTGGTGTCTTGTCTTCCGCAGCTGGCAGATAAAAGGATCTGCTTTTAATTAAAAGGCACAATCTCTTCCCTGCCTTTTCTCTTTTCTAGTCCCACTAGTTACAGATAAGATAGCACGCCTTTCAAGCTGACGGTTTGTTTTTTCTCATCAGGCTGACGAGCCTGCAGCCCTCTGCTATGCTTTCAGCTCCCTTTAAAGTGTCGTTAATTTGATTTTTCTGAGGGTTTTCTCCCCCTCACTCCCCCAAACCCTTTCCCTTCTCTAGGACTCCTCTCCCGTCAGCTTTTCCCTCTAGGTGCAATTAAAGGTTCAGGACCTCCCTGCATTGCTTTCCCTTGGGAATCGAGAGGTGCTGGGGTGGGTGTGTTCAGCTCTTCAGTAGTATTTAGGTCAAAACAAAATGAGGACATTCTTGTGGTTTCTGCTAACGTTTCCCCCAGAAGCTCTGGCTTTGTGCAAACCTTGCCTTTCCCAGCTGCCCCCGGGATCCCATTGAGCCTGTGAGTGCTGAGTGAGGGGAATTGCTGCTTCTGGGACCCGCTGGTCCCGTTCCCAGCTCTACCACTTGATTTATTCCAAGGGGATCATCCTCTCTGCCTGCAGCTCTGTTTCTGTTTCTCCATGTGTAAGATGGGGGCAGCGATAATATGCAACCCAGTGTGCAGGATGTGGATCCAATTCTGAGCATTGCCCTGAGACCCACCCATCAGATGCCATGGAATGTTTTGAGTGGCAGTGCAGCATGCTGGGGGCCGTGTTACTGAATTCTGCTTTTTTCCATCCAGCCTTTGCTGAGCTGCAGACGGACATTAACGAACTGACTAACGACCTGGATGGGGCCGGCATCCCTTTCCTGGATTACCGCACTTATGCCATGCGGGTTCTGTTCCCCGGGATAGAAGACCACCCGGTGCTGAAGGAGATGGAGGTGTGGTACTGGGTGTCTGTCTGTCTCTGCAGGGTTTCATGCTGGGGATACACCTCTGGGCTAGAAAGGGGAAGGAATGTGACGTGGCCATGCTCATCTGCCTCCTTGCAGCTTCTGAGCTGTGACTACGGAGTTTGGTGGTTCCAGAACAGGCTGCCCTGAGCATGGGGCTACAGAGATACTCCGGAGGCATTCAAGGCCAGTCTGGATGTGGCTCTGGGCAGCCTGGTCTAGTGGTTAGCAGGGTTGAAACTAGATAATCGTTGTGGTCCTTTTAAGCCCAGGCCATTCTATGATCCTCAGGCGAACGGGGAGGGATGCAGGCTGGTGAGGGTGGGCAGAACTATGCTGTTTTCATAGCTGAGCTATGCCAGAAGTCAGGAGTGATTCCAACCCTTCTGCAATAGAACGGATAAACAGCAAATAGTGGAGAGGGTGAAGTGTTTTGGGGCTGTGTGGGGTAGGAATAATAAAGGATTGCTGCTGCTTCTGTGCTTGCAAGGTTGGTGGTTGCACTACAGGAGGGATGGTGGAAACTTCAGGGATGTGAGCTTGGGCTGAGTGGTTGCTGCTCTCTCTGACATTAATATCAATATTTATATTAGTATCATTGCTGCTGTCATTTTCTACAGCACTTGCTTTATTCATTTGGGTTTGTTTGATGCCTGCAAGGCTGCTCTTTGCTAGCAGACTTGTCTAACGTGTCCTGTGTCTGTGGCTCTGTTTCCCAGTACAGAGCCCAACCTGGGCATCCTGCTCCCCAGAACAGCACCCTTTTCTTTCTCAGCTTCTCCACACCTGCCTCATCTGGGGCATGCAATGCAGGGCTGCTGGGGCTGCTCTTGGTTGGAGAAATGAGGTGGATGAACCTCGGCTTCCCCTTGCTTCTGATCTGGTGTGGTAATTAGTGTTGGTATGGGAGAAGCACTCAGCTCTGGTGCAGGATGCATGGTTGCTAGTTACAACCTGAGCCCTTACCAATTGCAAGCACACGTGCTGGTGTTGTCAGGCAGCATAGCCTCAACGGGGGGAGCTGGCCCTGTGCCTGCTCCATAATCCCAGCTCCGGAGGCAGGGGGGTCCCTGTTTCCGTGGATTTCCCCATGCAGCTCAGGTTTCCCAGATGCTCAGAGCTGTTGCTGGCTATGGGGCCGGGGAGCAGCCCTCCCCTGGGCACAGCCCTTCCTGTCCCTGCAGAAGCCTGGCTCAGCTCTTCTCTGCTCCTGCTCCTAAGTGTATTTCTTAAGATTTTTCCTGGAGGCAGTGATGCATAGCTGCTGGAACAGGTGTGTGGATGGGGCACCTTGAAGTGGATGAGAGCAGAAAGCTTTAGTGGCAGCATCTGCAGATGCTGCAGTCCTCTCCAAAGGGGAGAGGGGTGGAGACAATGTCAAACTGGAGCTCTGGAGAGGAAATTGCAGAGGAGTAATTGTAAATTATCCAGGGGGACTGGGCAGGAGTTCATCCACTCCCAGCTCCTAATTGAAAACATCCCACCAGAAAAAGCATGCAGACTCAGCCTCGCCTGGGGCAGAAAGGGTTAATATTGCAAGGAAGCAAAAAAAAAAAAAAAAAAAAAAATCACCAAAAAAACCCAAAAGAGATTAAATAAAGCAACTACAGTTGTGCAAGCTTCATATAATTGAATCAGGTTTGCTTTTATTTGTCTCTTTGCTCAGAGTGTAACATTAGTTACTGCGGATGATGGGAGGGAAGCGGCGCTCGCTTGCGCACCCGCTAATCCACAGCCAAGCATTACACTGTCATTACCAGCTCCCTTTCTCTTTACGTTTGTTGGAGGGAGGTTTGTTGCTTTGTGTGAGTTTAAGCCTGATTAAATATTTAATTCGGTATTGTTCATTTATTTCTGCTAATGATCAGCGAGTTAAACACAGCGGGGCAGGCAGGCAGCAGGGCGGTGTGTGTAGGGCTGTGCGCAGTGGACACTGCCATCCTCTGGTGCCCTTCCCAAACCCTACGTGGTGTGTGCTGTTGGGCAGGACCCATCCCCCAGCTGGCTGAATGCCAGTTGAATGCCATCCCTGAAGGTGTTCCAGAGCCATGGAGATGTGGCATTGAGGGATGTAGTCCGTGGGCATGGTAGGGTTGGAGTGATGGTTGAACTCAGTGATATTAGTGGTCTTCTTTTGCCTTAAGGATGCTGTAAGTTGACATGATGGTGATAGGTTGATGGTTGGACTTAGGTGATCTTGGAGGTCTTCTCCAACCTTAATGATTCTATGAGGGACGATTCCTGAGAACAGGGACAGAGGTTTGTCGCTTCCCCAACTCCATGCTGGGATGTCCTGGGGCAGGTGTTCCCTCTCTCCTGCATGGCGAGGAGACACGCAATGCTCATGTGACACACATGACAAGGAAATGGGATTATTCTTTTCCTGTGGGAAGCATCAGCAGTTTTGGAGGGGGAAGGCACAAGCACGAGGAGCTTCACTGAACCCAAAAGCGACGCTCCAAAGTTTTGATTGAAGTGAAATGATTTGATGTGTCAAAACGCTCTCCTTCATTTTGAGTTGATGTTTCGAAATGAAGAGTCTTGTTTTGTCTCCAAATATCGACACAAAATGAAATTTCTCACTTATTCTCCCAATCAGGAAGACAAGGGGAAAAAAAAAATCATTAAAATTGATGTTGTACCAGAGAGAGGCTTTTATTCAGAGGAAACCATCTTTTATAATAGGAGGATGTTGTGTGTAAAAATGCTCATTTCTGGTAAGAAACATGGTCAGTGCTGAGCAGAGCAGTGCTAACAAAGGCGATGGGGAGATGAAAGGAACCCAGCCCACTCCCAGCTGGACATGTCTGAGATACAGCTTCAAAAGCAAAAGAGAATATTTCAGATTGTGTCTGGAGAGGGGTAGACCCGGGTTTCCACTATTTACTCCTGTCTGAAATCTATTCTCCAAAACCTAGCAGCTTTATTGACTGCAGAGCTTGATATCGAGGCTTTATTTGCTTTCTGGATATTGGAAAGGGGCAGGTACTCCTTCAGTGTGATACTCACACCATGCTTTGGGTGGGAATTGAGCTTCTTGATATTGAGATTCTGATACTTGGGAACAAAGAGAATGTAGGTGAGGGATCTGCATGTATGTCTGTGCATACATGTTTGAAGATGATGTATGCAATGATGCCCCAAGACTGTGCTGACTTGATGCGCAGCCCCCCTGATTTCTCACTGCCCTCCTTCTTGCTCCCATCTTCCAGCTTTGCTCTATCCCTGCAGGTCCAGGCAAACGTGGAGAAGTCCCTGACCCTCTTTGGGCAGCTCCTGAACAAGAAGCACTTCCTGCTGACCTTCATCCGCACGCTGGAGGCTCAGCGGAGCTTTTCCATGCGAGACCGTGGCAATGTGGCCTCACTCATCATGACAGCACTGCAGGGTGAGATGGAGTATGCCACGGGTGTTCTGAAGCAGCTTCTCTCTGACCTCATCGAGAAGAATCTGGAGAGTAAGAACCATCCCAAGCTGCTCCTGCGGAGGTGAGTGGCCATTTGAAGGGCTGGAGTTGTTTGGTGGTGCCCCAGTGTGCTAGCGGCCAACAAGAGCCCTTTTTTCCTCACCTCCTCTTCAGGGGCTTTGTCCACCTTGCCAGGCTTGGCAGGGTTTTCCAAGCAGATCTCTTCAAGCCAGGAGTCTCACCCAGGGCTGGGGTAGAGCGTGAGCAGAAGGCAGCATGCCAAGCCCCGCAGTGAGTCTGCCTGGGCCATCAATATTTAATGATAGCTCTGAGCTCTCCTTCATCACAGGCTGATGAATATTGAAAGATGCACCAAGTGCTGAACAAAAACAATTAATAAGCTCCACCAGCCCAGCCCGAGGCCCTCCGTGCCATCCCTTCACATGCTGTGCCTGTACCAGCCCACAGCAGGGATGAAGCAGCATCCCTCCAGTGGGGATGACTGCAGTGTTGGCATGTCACCAGAAAGGCATGAGGATGCCAGAGCATCTTTCAGACATCATCTGATGTTTTTGGCATGGCCAGACTGGACAGAGCGCACTGGGCTTTGTGTGCCTGGCCATGGGGAGATGCCTGGAGCACGTACAGCTGCAAGCTGGTCCCTGGCTGTGTTCCCTTGGCTGGTCTCTGCCTCATTTGTCACCTGCATCCCAAAGGAGCCCACGGTTTCTCACAGCACCTCAAAAGGAATAATGTGCCAGAGGGTGCAGTGCAGATGTGCAGCTGGCAAGGATAGGACCATGGGGGAGGCAACCCATGTGTCCCTGATCTGAGCACATCCCTAGGCTCTTCCCCTCTTGCTGTCCCTCCACAGCAACAGGCTTCACCACGGCAGGTGGAGCTGTGGGAGGCTTAGGACAGGGATGAGGTTCCCTATTAGTCCCCTGCATGTTCCCAGGTAAAATTTAACCAGACTTTGCTCTTCCTGCAGCCATGGCATTCGAGGCTGTGCTTCCTTCCTCCATCCTTTTGATTAGCTGTGCTGTTGGGTGAGAGAATGTACTTACCGCCCAGAGCAACCGGATTACCATTGATCTTACTGGGGAGAGCTGTTATTTATTTATTTTGTTATTGGATAATCTCCCATTGCTGTGGCATCTGGCCCTGTTGTAGATAAAGACAAGTATCTGCTTGGAGTTCAGGCTGTGGCACTGGAGATGGATGTTCGGGGCAGTCGGTGGAGAAGCTGGGCTGGGGCTGAGGAGGATATCTACTGGTAACATCAGCCCATCCTTTCCTTAGCTTTCTCCCCACATCCCTTTCCTTGTCTCTTTTTTCTCCTCTTAATGGATTAATCTTTGCTGATGGGCTCAAGAAAGCTTTCCTCCTGCAGTCTGAGGTATTACCATCCCCTAATGCCTTAAGGAGGGCTCTTCTGTGCCACTGAGGGCAAAAAGGGATAAACCCCATTAACACCAGAGAAAGGCTTGGAGGGGACAGTACAACCCCAAGTCAGTGTGAATAAACTCCAGGAAAGTGGATTTCCTACCCTAGCCATCTGGCCATGGAGAATGGCTTCTGTCCCATCTGCCCTGCATGGCACTGCCTTTGGGCAGCAGGATCACTTCTGAGCACTCTGGAGATTCAGGTTCCTTCTGGTTTGTGTTTCCTGAACCAACCTGTATCCGTTTCCTTGGTATAACAGGAATGCAGATCTGTCTGGGAGGTTGTTAGTATTGCTTGCGCTTTCGGGAGCATCTGCGTTTACAAGTGGCTGATCTGATGATTAATGGGTGGATAAGCTGAGAAGTATAACCAAAGGGTTTCAGGAGTCTGGCTGGCATTTTTACCCGAAAGGGAGTGAAAGTGACTTTAAAAGTAATGGACGTGTTAATGTGAATTTTAAACTTGTGGCAGCTAGACCAGACTGTGGTGCAGTGACAGGCACGTTTACTGTGAGCTGTGTGGTGGTGATGGGCCAAAGGGATGGGTTGAAAGAGACCTTAAAGACCATCCGGTTCAGTGCTTTCCTTTGGGTCACGCACTAACTGGAGAGCTTCAGGGAGGTTTTGGTGGTACTTGACCTAGCTTAGGGGTCTCATACAGTCCACTCTCTGCAGAGGGAGCTGCCAGGTTCCAATAGGACATGACAAAAGAAACGTATTTCATTTAAGTAGAAGGTAACAGGGAGAAGTAGAATGCTGGTCATCCCCTGGGTGAGACTCCTCACGGGGTGAGGTCGTCTGCGTCTCTCTCCACTTCTCCAAGTATGCTGGAGACCTATTTGCTTCTCCCTCTTGCAGGTGGGCAGGCATGTCACTAGGGCTTTTGCTGTCTGCCCTGCTGTCTTGTGCCTTTCCAGATGTGACCTTTTAAAGCCGAAAATAAGTTAGCCACAGTCCAGGTGGCAGTGGGTAGGATCAGAGACTTTCAGTGTCCTCTCCTGATCGCTTTGCTCTCTGCCTTCCCTACAGAACAGAGTCAGTCGCAGAGAAGATGCTGACAAATTGGTTCACGTTTCTGCTGTACAAGTTTCTGAAGGTGAGTTTGGGAGGGATTGCTGACCCTCTGTCGGGACAGAGATGGGTTCCTACCTCACTGGGCTGGGCAGTGTGTCACCTGGGGCCTGGGCTGATGTGTTTCATTAGTCTGCAGTTCCCTCCTGGAGTGATTGCTTCCCAGGCCTTGGTTTCCTTCCCACATTTTTGAGATGTGATTACTGATTCTGGCTTTCCTTTTGGGGAAATAGCTGAGATTGAGAAATGAAATGCAGGCAGAGATTGCTTAATGCATTCTGGTTTTGAGATCTTCATAAAAACAGTGCCCCGGAGAAAGGATAAATCTGTAGGAGCCCAGATGAGTCTTGAATCCCTTTCCAGTGATCCCTGCTCCTCCCTCCTGTCACAACGCAGGAGGATGAAGCCCCAGGAACTGGTCCCACTTAGACACGCTTGTGCTCAGAGGATATTTCTGCCAATTTGCTCTCATTTTCCTTCATCTGTCTTTTGAAACCGAGGCTTCTCACGGGGGCCTTGTTTCTCCCAGGCATCTGCACTTCTGCTGTTGCTTCCCCTCTAAAAGTTGCCCCTAGGTCAGCAACTTCCCCATGGCCATCTCACGTGTATACAGGGACAGATGCTGCTGAGCACCTTGCCCACATTGGCAAGTACTGTGTCCTGGTGGTGCTTTGGACTGAGGCTAGTGATCCTGCTGTTGGTTTGTCAATCACCGAGGTTGTTTCTTGGGATCCTGCCTGGCTCAGTGAGGCTGGGTGGCATGCAGTCGTTTTTGTGGGATTTCATCCCTCATTAAGAAAAAGGGAGTTTGAACCATTTCCAGCCAAGAGATGAGAGTGAGCAGGAGTCTGTGCAGAACTCAAGTGATCGTCAACGAGAGGTGATTTATAATATCACTTATGTGCACTTGGCTTTTTGCCTCTGTCGAGGGATAGCCTGTATCTATAAAAATCTAGCTGTAGCGTGTGGCAGAGAGTGCTTTCCAGGGGTGGGAGAGGAGAAAAGCAGTGCCATTCACAGGGATATTGCAGACTTCCCTAACCTCACGCTGCTGCTTTGCTCCGTGGTGCTTCCCCTGCCTCTTGCAATGGCATGTTAGGAAGGAGGACCTTGCAGCCTCCTCCTAAAGAGGGGAGACAAAGGAGAAGGTCAGATCCCCCCCATTTTTGATGGTCAAAGGGGATCGCTATGGATGAGCTTGAAGTGAATGTGGTTATTCTGCACTCCAAAGCAGAGCATGCATCCTTCCAACACCCAAGGTGTTGGATTTGGGGATGCTGCTAGTTTCACGAGCATGATCTGGTGCCCTTGTCCTGTTCTTGGCTGGCTGGAGCCCTGTGGATGTGTCGCAGGGATGTTGTCACCTCCTTCAGAAGCTACTTTGGATGGGTTCTTTTGCCACCGCTGGACGCAGAGATGGGGTCAGGACAGTGCCTTTTTCTGAAGGGTTTGGCTAAGCCATTGCACTGGCAGAAGAAATCACCTCTGGTCTCTTTGTGGTTGCAGCAGGAGAAAGAAGTCTGCTCTAGGTGCACTATTACAGGAGGAATATGCACACAGGGCTCAGGTAAACCCACCGGTTTACCCAAATCATCTCCTTGGGGAAGTGGTGGAATTTTCAGTGCTTGGGTCAGTCAGAATGGATTGGAATAGGCTTAAGGGTGCCCCTACTATGCTGCCTCTACTGAAGGAGACCCATGGGCCCTTTTCTGCCTGTCTTCCGGCGGTAAAGATCACAGGTGGCATCAAAAGCAGGGAGAACCCGTGGAGTAGATGGAGAGGTATCACAGCAGACAGTTTGCCAGCAGGAAAACATATGCCTTGCACCAAACCGCAGTAATTGTGCATGTAAATGAGGCAGGCGGATGTGTGCCCAGCTGCCAGAGCTGCGCTCAGCAAATCTGCCTGGAGCAGGCTGGGCATTTGGCATGGCACTGGCTGGGACAGGGGATGCGGGTAGGATCAGCAGGACAGCCTCCTGCTGCCCAGGGCTGAGGGTAGAGACAGTGTTTGGAACACTTGCTGGGTAGCATTTATCAGATGCCTGATGAGACACCCCAGTAAAACGGAGAGCCATAATTCAAGACAAACAGTGAAAAATGCTCGATATTAGGTGCCTGATGAGCTACATCTAGTTGATACGGTAGTTTGAGCGTTAGCTGGCTCGCCTCAGCCTGCACCCAACACTCTGGATGTACCATTCATAGGAGCTTGCTTGGCCTGCAGGGGTTATCCCCCAGCTCCTCCTTGTTCTATTCTCCAGACGCAGCTGGGAGGTAGTGGTCGCCCGTCACCATGCGGGCTGGCATGTCCCCATCCCATGGGTCCCCTCCTGGCTCAGAAAGCCTGCATGGTGCTGGAGAAGTAACTTGCCCATCGCTGGGATCCCCTCCATCCCTCTGGGGAATCCATACGACCAAGATCTAACCTATGGATCCCCAAAGAGGTTCATTACTCATCAGCCAGGCTGGTGTGTGAGCAGCGGAGGAGGTGATCCCTAGACTCAGCGATTTATTTTCCATCCACGCTACATTCCTCAGACTGGAAGACTCCCAGGTAGTTTTTATAAGCAATGAAAAGAAGCAATTTCTTGTTTTTCTTCCTTGGCTGGTGAGCTTGTTGTGAGTGCTGGGGGCTCATGGCTTTGGGGCAGCCCAGCAAGGTGGCTGTTAGGATGTGGCATAGCACCCACCTTGGGTCTCACTTCTCCGAGCTGACTTAATGAAGCCAAGTTAGCAAATGAAACATAATTTCAAAGACAGGCGTGTTGTCGGAAGGTCTGGGGATGATGTATGCCTGTTCCTGCTCGTTAGCAGCTGTCTCTTTAATTACCGCAGATGCTAACGAGATGCTAACAGCATATGGTGACAGGGAGAGCAGCCGCACTTTGCACCAAAGTACAATTTATTTGTGAGGCGGCTGGGAGGGAGGGGTGAGGGCTGGTGGGGTAAAATCTGTTGAGATTTCTCCCAGTCTTCCCTGCTGCCATCCTGCCCTATTTTCCCATTCAGGAGTAATGTCTGTATCTGGAAGGATATGCTGGGATGCAGTGCAGTGAAGCAGTTTGAGCCTTGTGTGGTAAAGGGGTGTCCACTTTCAGCTGCCCTTCTCCAGCTCATAGTTTCAGGCTGATTGGTCCATTGCTGTGCCATGGCTCTGGCCTTACCAGATCCTGAATTGCTGCAGTTTTAACATCCAGCTTCTTTGGATGAAGCATCTGGTTCCTCTCCCTTCCTCCCACCTGGCAGATAGACACTAATGTGGCTAGTAGCTAGTGCTGGCTCTGACTGTAGGGGTTTGACAGTAGGGACATATAGGTGGCAAATGGCTTAGCTGCAGGAAATGCTCTCCCAGTCCATTTCATCAAGTTGGAGACCTCCAGCAAGTTTTAAAGGAGAATGAATTGCTGCAGGGGAACAAATTGCTTCCATGTGCTCCTTGCAGTCTTGGGGAAGGGTTGGAGGTGGTTTATAAAGTCACAGGTGGAGCTTGATGCTGCAAGGGCACAATAGGCTTCTGTCATTGTAGTTCTGAAAGGCAAGGTTGGTGCCTGACACCTTCTCTCTCCTCTCTCTTCCTCCCCTCCGTCCCCTGTTCCACAGGAATGTGCTGGGGAGCCACTCTTCATGCTGTACTGTGCCATCAAGCAGCAGATGGAGAAGGGACCCATTGATGCCATCACGGGAGAGGCTCGCTACTCCCTCAGTGAAGACAAGCTTATCCGGCAGCAGATTGACTACAAAATGCTGGTTAGTGCAAGTGGGAGCCTCGCTCGCACTAGTTCTTGCCACGATCTCTAGGCCAGTTATTTAACAAGGTTTTGGAGACACCCATAGGCTTTGCAGAGAGTGTTTTTTCTCTTACTACTCTTTCCAGTGTCTGTGGGAATCAAAGTTAGATCCTGGGGATTACCATGAAAGATGGAGAACTACTGCTTCTCCCATATGGGCTGTCTGTTTCGTCCAGCTGTGTGTTAAGTGGTCCTTCCTCTGGCTGAAGCTGTAGCTGGTTCTTCACCACCTTCTCTCCACCTGTGTGGAGATGAGAGTAAAATGTGCTTGGACAGTGCTGAAGCTTTGCAGTCTTTTTTGAATTGGGCATGGTTTGCTGGCCCAGGATTGCTTCACAGATATTACATTGCCTATCTGGAAATTGCTGGAGTTTTGGATTGGAAGGGGAGAGATGGGAAAAAAAAAGGAAGCAGGAATATGCCATGAGACTGTACCTTCAGGCTTGGGATTGAGCAGGTGTAACTGTAGATAGCTGCAGCCCCATGCCTTTGGATCTGCCATCCTCACACTCAATTCTTTCTCCCCCTCTGCAGACCCTCAACTGTGTGAACCCTGAGAACGAGAATGCGCCAGAGATTCCTGTGAAGGTGCTGAACTGTGACACCATCACACAGGTGAAAGAGAAGCTGCTGGATGCTGTCTACAAAGGAGTGCCCTATTCCCAGCGTCCCAAAGCTGGAGACATGGACCTTGGTAAGAGAGGGGCCAAGCACTCCCCTTGAAACAGCCAAAGGCTGGAAGGCCAAAAAAACATTCAAGGCAAGCAAACGTGAATCTCCTTTAGGACAGAAAGCCTGTCAGGACAGGAGTGTTTTTGCTTGTACAGTCCACTTTGACTAAGATTGCTGTGTTGATGGCAGTGCCTGTGCATGGGAGCCTCTGGGGTGAGAATGTGAATCCTGCTAATGGAGAGGAGAGCTCTTCATGCTCTGGTTTGGTTTGGGTTTGGTTCGGGTTGCAAACACAAGGCTGGGGGACAAGAAGGGCAGAAATTGTTGGGAACGATGTTAATAGTGACGTTGTTAGAGGAGGAGCAGGAGAATGGAGAGGAGTGCAGTAAATGGTTGCCGGGGCCAAACTGATGCTGCTTTATGTTGAATACTTAGAAACAGCTTTTGCCCAACACCATGTTGACAGTCATCAGTCTGTAGGTTTGAAGGTGATGGCAGGGCTCTTTCGTTTATCCCAGACCTTGCTCCTCTGCTCTGCTTGGCTTTGTCCTCCAAGCTGCCTGCTAACCATGAGCCCTTCTCCCTCACTGGGACAGAGTGGCGGCAGGGCAGGATGGCCCGGATCATACTGCAGGATGAAGATGTCACCACAAAGATTGACAATGACTGGAAGAGGCTAAACACCCTGGCCCACTACCAGGTAATGCTGTCCATTGGTGGAGAGCGCTGAGCAGTCACTAGCTGCTGAGAGCTTGAATATCTCTTCTCCCTCCTTATCTTGGTCAGGGACTGGGTTTGGCTCTCCATACCTTGCTGCTCATGTGGGGATGTGACAAGGGGTCTTTGGTCACCTCTCTACAGTCTCTGTGTTATTGATCCTTCTGTTCAAGGAAGGAACTAAATGGAACATCTTCAGGACTCTTAGAGAGCACTCTGTGCTCTGACACTGCTTTGTCGTTTTCAGCTCCAAGCTTTTGAAGCATTTCCATTGTGCTCTGTGGCCCTGAACTGTTGTAGAGGTAGATGCAGTGCCCTGTCCCTGGGGCAGGGTGCAGTGTAGCTTCATCCCTCTTCTTCACGCTGTGGGATTGTTCTTTGTCTGCATATCCTGATGTCACAGCTTGATATGTGCCATCTGCCTGCAGGTGACGGATGGCTCCTCAGTAGCCCTGGTGCCCAAGCAGAACTCAGCGTACAACATCTCCAACTCCTCAACCTTCACCAAGTCCCTCAGCAGATATGGTGAGTGCACAGGGGGATCCACGCCTTGCTCTCTGCTTTGTTGGCAGGGAAAGCGGCTGGATTTGCAGACTGAGGCACAGGGCCTGCTGGATCAAGGTCCTCTAAATGCTTGATTCTCCTGTACTGTGCTGTACTGGTGTCTGAGAGAGAGCTATACTGGTGTCACACAGAACCGTTTCTTTGCAACGTATTGGAGAGGAGAGAATGGAAGAAAGACAAGTCAGATGGCTGCAACTAAAGGGTCTCCTCCCTTTTTTATTCCCCTGAAATCTAATTAAGGTAGTCACAGGGGCACTAAGCACTTAAATAAGCCTAGCTTAGGGCTCCATCAAACATGCTGGCAACTGTGCTTTGTAACACATGCAGAGGATGGGGAGAGAGAGCTGTAGAGAGGTGGAGGTCAGTAAGGTATGAGTTTCCCTCTGTTTGGTGCTTGCAGAGAGCATGCTGCGGACAGCCAGCAGCCCCGACAGCCTGCGCTCACGCACCCCCATGATCACCCCAGACCTGGAGAGTGGCACCAAGCTTTGGCACCTGGTAAAAAACCACGACCACATGGACCAGCGGGAGGGCGACCGGGGCAGCAAGATGGTCTCTGAGATCTACCTGACCCGCTTGCTAGCCACCAAGGTATGGCGCAGGGACACACAGCTGCCACATGGCTTTTGTGATCTGGATGGGGAGGGATAAGGATTTGGGTTGTCCAGAGGTGCTACTGTTTTTGATTAGACTGCTGCTTCAGTACTGGAACTGTTTTCCTGATCTTTGGATCTGAGCTGGAGGTGATGTTTTTGAGTGCCACAGCCCTCAGTGAGTGTCCCTTGAGTGAACTTTCCTATTTGTTTTTTGCACCCTCTGGCACTTTCACTGTTCCCCATATCACTGAGCAACTGCTGGACTGCAAAGCAGAGGTGCGCTGGAGGAGGCATCTCATCCCATTGGTTTGGCTTTTGGGGTAAAGCTGCAAAATCAGGGTGGATAATTACCTAGGGTGTGTGGCATACAGCACACACGTCACAGCAGGGATCCCCTTCCCCCAGCCTGCATAAAACAAGGTGAGTACTGTTTGTCTGAGATCTCTCTAGGGGGGGCCAGGGGCTCTACCGAAGATAATGGCTCAAAACAGCAGAGATTGGGGTCAGCCATCTCTCTTGTGATGTGGCTCCGTGCAATGTAGTAATTAAGGTTTGTTCAGTGATATTTGTGGTCAAGTCTTGGGCACCTTAATGGAACCCAAATAAAGACCACGATAGAACATGCATTCCCTCCCCCGGTTTTTGCTCTATATGGTGTTTTTGTGCTTTTGACATGCCAAACAATGCAATGAAGGAAAAATGTGCTTGCTGTCATGTTGATTTAAACCACCAAAAACCAGTATGTTTACACAGACGGTACTGTGCTTTTATTCCAGGTTGTAGGAATAGGAGTGAAATTAGTTTAAAGGCCCATCTTTGTGCTGCTGCTGGGTGCTGCTGAATGGCTCTTCTCGCCTTTTCCTCCTCAGGGCACTCTGCAGAAATTTGTGGATGATCTGTTTGAGACTATCTTCAGCACAGCACATCGTGGGAGCGCACTGCCCCTCGCCATCAAATACATGTTTGATTTCCTGGATGAGCAAGCTGATAAGCACCAGATCAATGACTATGATGTCAGGCACACCTGGAAGAGTAACTGGTAATGGAGAGGGGCAGTGAAGCAGGGGCTAGCGATGTCACAGCTAATGATACCTCCTACCCTTCCCACAGGGAGCAGAAATATGCCTCAAGTTGTTCCTGAAAATGTTCCAGCACAAGAGAGGCCCGTATCTCTGTGTTTTGGGTGTGGGTAAATCTTTCACATGCCTTCCTGCAGTAGAAAAAATCCCAGGAATGCAGTGCTCACTGCTGCCACAGTACCACGTTTCCACTTATGGCTGGAGCTGGCTGAGGACAAACACGATCCTGTTCCCATCTCACCTTGAGTGAGCACAGCACGGCCTTCTCTGTCCTCTGGGCTCCTCCAGACGTGCCAGCCTGCATTCTCATCTTAGCTGTCCTGGAGGTGTTTGCCACACTCCCTCCAGTCACTCAGCTGAGTGTGCCCTAACAGAGTTAGTGTAAAGCCATGTACGTGTCCTCATCCTCCATAACCTCGCCTGCAGAGCCAACCCATCAGCTCTGCTAATCGCTCTCTGAAAAGTGGGGAGGAGCTGCTTATGAGACCTCAGTGAGTGCTGTGCTGGGGCCAGGGCTCCAGCACACGTCTGCTCCTTTTCTGCAGCTCCCCCTCTACATTCTGCGTTTCTGCTGCCTCACTGATTTCATCTCTCTGATCTTGCCGTTGCTGGAGACGGGTACGTACGTTCCCGTGCCTGGCATTTGTTAAATGGCAGCCAAATTGCTTTTGTATAGTTCAGTAACTGTTGGCAATTAGCAGGGCAGGAAAAGAAACATTTTTAAATGGAGATGTGAGAGTGCGGAAGTGCTTGGAACTGATTTATAACTCTGCTTTCTATATTAAAAGAAGGAGTGAAATGCAAGGGAGGAAAAAAAGGCCCGCTCTGCAGGGGCTGGGCATGCAGGCTTCTGCATACTAATGCCTGTGCTTATCTCTGGGCGCTAATTCAATGTGTGGAGCTAATTTCTTGAGGCCATTCCCTTCACAAATGAAATATGTACATGCACCCGGTACCCTCATTAAGAAAGTCCTGGGGAATGAAGTGTGTTTTGTCAAAGATAAAAGCATTCACTGGGTGTTGGTGCTGAGGAGTGACAGACCGGAGAGGCATTCTAATGGAGGGAGACCCTGAAAGGCTCCTGGGAGAGGAGAGGGGCAAGAGAGTGGGAAATGGAGCGATGGAGAGTGGCACGTGTGTAAGTATGCAGCAAACATCCAGTCCCAGTGCCTCCACCGCTGAGAAATGCGTCTCTGGCGTCTGAGACTGCCTAAATCGTTCTCTCATCTTAATTGTGCTAATGAGCCTCTGGAGGAATCCAGCATCCCCCTCCTGCAGCATGAGAGACGTGTGAAATGCCACCAAGTGTCTTAGGATTATTGATACGGGAGGAGGGAATCGTGCCCGGTGACCCATGGGTTCAGCGAGGGCTATTCCATGTGAGTAGACCCGTGAAGAAACAGCAGCTCTTTGCTGCCCTGCTTTGTCTTTGGAGACATTGACAGTGCTGAGGCATTTCTCCATGGACAGCTGTGGCCATGTTGGGGTGGGCAGAAGACATGGTATTGCACTGAGGCAAAGGCAAAAGGCAAATGGTTGTTTGCTCAAGGGTAGTTTCACGTGCTGACTCCTGTTTCTTTCTTCCTTCAGTCTACCTCTGCGTTTTTGGGTGAATGTGATTAAGAACCCCCAGTTTGTGTTCGACATTCACAAGAACAGTATTACTGATGCCTGCCTATCCGTGGTGGCTCAGACATTCATGGACTCCTGCTCAACTTCTGAGCACAAATTAGGAAAAGACTCTCCCTCCAACAAACTACTGTATGCCAAGGACATCCCCAACTACAAGAGCTGGGTAGAAAGGTGAGTAGACTCGGCAGCATCTTCTTGCTTTCCTTGGAGGACTTACAGTGCACTTACATAGGCATGGAGGTTTCACACTGAGGGTTTGGTTGTTGAGGACACTCTGAAGAGACACTGTGCTGACGCTGGTGGGAGGTAATCCTCATCTGGGAGGCGCTGCTTTCTTGTGATCGTCTCCAGGAGTGAGTTTGCAATGACTGTTTGACAGAGCTGTTTTTGTCTTGCTTAAAGGATGCTAAAAGCAACCTCCACTTTTGGCTTGTCTGATGTTTTCTGTTGTAAAAACTTGGTCAGTGCTAAGAAATTGCTAACATCTCCCTTGATTGCTTTTGAAGAGCAGTAAGAAGTAAGCCATGGACTAGAGAAGTGCCTTTTTTGTAACATGACAATACATGCAGGTTTTGCTGAAATGGATGAAAATTGCAGTTTCCTGTCTCTCATCCCTCTGCACATCTTGCCTGGGATCGTGATGAGAGCTCATGCTCCGAGGCAGTGCTTGGGCAAGGAGCAGGTCCCTTGCTCCTTCTGACACCCTTCTGTCATATTAGCTGATGTTAACCTTCTGTCCCTCTGAATAATGCTGTGTTAAGTATTTGGAGTTTGAAAGTTACTGATTGCAAATTGATGCTGTTGGGCATAAAGCTTTGTTTAGTTGTATCTTTTGGGGAGAGAAACCTGGGAGATGTCCTACAAAGCCCTCCCAACAGAGTTACTATTAGAATATTGCTGGGTTGCACAATGAGATTTTAAAAAGCTTAAAAAATACCACATTTCAGGTTTCTGAAGCAACCTTCCCATTCTGCTGATAAGCTGTGCTAAAGATCATACTCTGTACTTTGCTGAGGACCCTTTCCATTTTTGGTGTCTGGATTGGGTACTGAATGAGCCAAACGTAAGACGTCCAGGCAATAATAAGCATTGTATTTTCTAGTTTGCAAGCATGAGACTTTGTAGCTTATGTTGTCCTTGGTTGTTTGCTAGTACTCAGTTACGAATTTATGTCACACCGTTGCCATGCCTGGTGCTTTGCAGGCAGGTGCAAAGACAAGGTTCTTCCCTCGAGGAAGAGACAGCTTGGATCAGAAGAAAAGATGTCCCTGAAATATGCTGGCTAAAATGAGAGATGAGCTGTGTTGTAATAGGAGAGAGTTCTTTGCAGAGGGCTAGAGGGGACTTTGGAGAGGGGTCCCTTAGGAACATCACAAATTTTGCTGCCTTTAAGCGTAAGGTGAATTTCTCTGACCTTGCCATCTCTGTGACAAAAATACTTGGCATTGTATTATACTCAGCCTGCAGAGGAAAGGTATAAAACCATTCCAGAGAGAAACATTGGTCTAGATGTGCTTCATCCCCAGGGAGAAGTTGGGAGATGTAACCAATGACAGATGTTCCTACCACCGCTTACTGCAGAGCAGGAGGGTGCTGGGCTGTGCTGCTTGGGAGCACGGGGTGCAGCCCCAGAGGCAGTGAGTGGGGTGTGTCTGCTGTCGGGTTTTGCTGCAAAATCTGGCATTTCTGGCTTTTGGCACAGTTATCACTGTCAAGCTTTGCAGAGGCAGGATTGGAGGTAGTGCAGGGGTGGCTGAGTGGGACGCGTTCCCCCTAGCAGCTCTGTCTGCCACCTGAGTTCAGGCATGCTAAAAAAAAAACAAAACACAAAGAGTTTCCTGCCAGTCTCAGGCAGAAATAGCATGTTAAAGGGCTTAGGGGATGGGAAGCTCTGGGAAGAGACTGCTGCCAGGGTCATGGCTAGAGTTTTGGTCCATGCTTGCTTGTACTGACAAATACTGTTTCCTGCCATCCTTTGTGTCATGATAAAACCCAGAACTGCTTCATTTTACCTGGACACCTAAGAGTTGCCCAAGTATTTTATCACTGGCTGAGCTGAGCGCTGTGGGATGGAGTGGATCCTCAGCTTCATCTCCTCAAGTGGTCTTGCTGCCATCTGCTCCTATCCAAATGCTCTAGCTGTGTCCTACCTCAGCATTCAGCTGATGATGCTAATGATGCTAATCACTGTAGCAGAAACTTTACTGAGCTGTTTGAGGAGTCATGAGGAGTAAAGCAAACCTGAGAGGGAGTTGTGCTCTGTGTTTCCAAGTGCTGGGAGCAGGCAGGGCTCATTTGATGTGGATTGGGTTTCTTTCTGGATGGAGGCTGATGGACCTATCCAGTGTGGTTTCCTAAAAGACCTCAGTCTGTTGCTTGAATTTGCACCTGTGCAGCTAAGTCTGGGTCACAAAATGCCTTCTGGTTTTGTTGAAGCAAAATACTCTGTTTTTGCACCACAATTCTGGATGGTACAAGCTGTGTCTGGCTTTCGTGTTATCTCCTGAGCATGTCAGTGGTGTAAATGTGGGGTGGGACACTGAAATTTAAGGTGTCCAAGGAGAAGAAAGGTGTGTCTTACTGGTAGCAACCATAAGAGAATGCAGCTGTGCAGGGAAAAGCAGAAGTGTAACTGCAAGAGCTTGATCATGGCATGACTTAGGTTGGAAGGGACTTATCTAGTTCCAGTGATGTGAAGTTACCTTGAGTGCCATCTTTGGCTATAGAAACATTTTGAACTTAGAACGGTAACAAACTCTTGTGTGTTGCATCATGGGCTCTGCCAGGTGGGTTTCAGTGCAAAATGGGACAGGAAGGAGAAAGAGTGTGTTATTTATGAGATCGGAAAGTCCCTGATCCTGGCTCCCTGGCATGATGGACTGGGGTGGGTTCAGCCAGTGCTCTGTGTCTCGATGCTGCTCCTCTGGCAGCATGTTGCTAATGGTGCTCACCTTCTGCAAAGTGCTGGGAGACCTCTGGAAGAGCAGCAGCATTACAGTGAGTGGTGCGTCACCACTCTGAGGAAACATGCTCCTCATACTGCTTCTCCTGAGGTTCTCGGTAAGCATCACAGGGTGGGCTCATCCCCTTCACTCCCTCAATATTTCTGACTGGCTCTTCCATTTCTCCTGCCTCTCCTTTGCAGATATTATGCAGATATTGCTAAAATGCCAGCAATTAGTGACCAGGACATGAGCGCCTACCTGGCAGAGCAGTCACGGTTACACCTCAGCCAGTTCAACAGCATGAGTGCGCTGCACGAGATCTACTCCTACATCACCAAGTATAAGGATGAGGTAAGATGCAGCGATGGGACCTCACACCTGGGCTGCAGGCTGTGTGTCATAGCCCTCGGTTTTGCATTATCCCTATTTTATGAGATGGGGGTGGGTGGTGCACAGGGCCGAGATCAAAGGTGAGGCCATATGTGGAGCCAGGAGCTGATGGACAGTCCTATCCCTGCTCTGTGGCCCTCGCTATGCTGATAAGCAGGGCTTCATTCTTGTGTTTTCTGCTGGGAACAATGTGGAAAACACCTCTTTTTCTCTTACTGTACATACACTTGGCATGTGAGCATAGCAGAGCTTTAGAATTGGCAACACTATTGCAGTGTGCCTTATCTTTGTGCCATGCCCAGCCCAGTGCTGCAGTGGTACTGGCACCACACTTACACTGGTGTCATCCAGCTCTGCTTCATGGGGGTATGAGAGGATGTGGTGGCCTTCTCAGCACTTTCTTTGAGAGTATCAGTAGGAATGGTCAAAAACCCCTCTGTTGTAATTTATACAAATTAACTTCACGAAGCACTGCTCAAATCCGCACCCCGCATCTTTTTATTAAAGCAGTAAAGCATGTAACTACAGTAAAACACAGATCTATACATATGGCACGATAATATCGCTTTTATTCTCCCAATAAAGCAGAGCGATGACTGTGTGAACAATGGCTTATTTAGATGACAAAGCACTGGCACTTTTTGCACAGGGAGGTTGGGCCCCATCGCTGTAGTAGCAGGGCTGGCATTCTGGGTCTAACGACAGCAATGGGACCGTGGTGGCCTAAGCCCTTGAGTAGCTGAGTGCTTTGTAGGGAGGAAGGAGGAGGCTGAGGAAGGTTTCCATTCCCCTTGGTTGCCTCTCTTGCCTACAGGAGTCAGAGGAAACCCTGGCGCTTGGGAAGGGGCCACGTGATGGTCAGTGTAACAGCGCTGGTGGGATCCGAGTGCCATTCCCCAGCTGCAGTGGGATGACATGTCTGGGGGGTCTGTACTTCTGTGTGATGGGCTGGCCATTAGGATGTTTTGCAGCTTGTACAGCAGCTCTGTGGTTACCATGAGGGTGGCAGACGAGCAGTTCAGAGCATCCAGATCAGTCAGCACCCCTCAGTGACCATCAGGTGCTTGCTTCCTACTGGGTAAAAGTCCTCAGCCCTTAAAAAAACTTGGCTAAGAGCAAGGAAGGGGCCATGTGGCACTGATGAGCTGCTCTTGGTGGGCACAGGTTCTCATGTCGTCAGATAGTTGCAGCCTGACATCTGTTGAGTGTCTTGCTCTCCAAGCATTGCAAGCGCGTTCACAGCTCTCAGGAACTTCTTTTATTATTTGTAATGGAATTAATAAATCGCAGCTGTTCCCTTTGTTTGTTTTCATTCATTAAGCACAATTATATGCAGCTCGACTGCACACTCTTTGATGCAGAATGGGAGAGAAAAATTTTTCCTGTTGTTCGGTGCAATAATAAGCTGTCATTGGCTGTGAATGAAGATCATAATTAATTTTCATGTGGATACTTGCATCTTGGTAATCAGTGGTCCTGGCTCCTTACAGCAGGTGATAAACTCAGCACTGGTTTCCTTTTCATAGAATCATAGAATCATTTGAGTTGAAAGTTACCTGTAAAGATCATCTAGTCCAACTCTCTTTTATTGTAATAGTTTATGTAAGGGTGGGATAAAAGAGGACTGGGTAAGCGCAGGGGCAGGTTGTGCATTTTCTAACACCTCAGCATTGCACAGTACACAGCTGGCTCAGTGGGACAGGCAGAAGTAGAGGGAATAGACTCTTACTCAGCTTCTCAGACCAACCTCCCCTTATTCCAGCTCAGCCACTGCTGAGACACATGGGGCTTTGGGTTCAGTGGGAGCATGGCTGTAGGTATTTTGTTTTGCCCACAGCATTTAGCAGCACCCAGCTGCTCTGCACCTTGCACCTCTACTTCCCCAGGCACTGGTCATCCTTTCCAGCCCCAGTCCTGTCCCAGAACACCTAGCAGGGAGCACAGCCTGCCCATGCCAAGAGCTGCTGCATCTCCTCACAACTCTGCCAGCCCGCAGGCACTGCAGCAGTGCTTAATCAAAGGAAGCTGATTCCCTATTAAGAAGTTACCTGTAGGGCTCCTGATGGACTTTGCCTGCCTCCTAGTAAGTCTATTAATTATACAACAGTTTGTTTCCAATTATGCAGCCAATGAAATGGTTAATCAAGTCCCCTTTGACGGATGCCTTGATATTTAATTGCAAAAAAATTTGCTCTCTCAACTAGCTCACCCGAGGAGATGAGATTTCTATTCAGGTTTGTTTTTTTTTAAAAAAAAAAAGTCTGCTTTTCTGCTCTACTGGCACAGTGTTAGTGAGATGAGAGCTGTGCCTGTGGAGGGGGCAGGTGCCCCTCAGCATTATGCTTCATTACTCCCTTCTGTCTGCTCTGAGCCTTTTCCACAAGCGCTCCCCAGACCTGCAGGTGTGGAAGTGTTCTTATGGGACAAGGGGACTGTCAAACATCACCCTGTGATCTCTCGTTCCCACAGGAGGTTGGTTAGAGGAAGGGGGTTTTGATGAAGGAAAGCTGTCTTCTTGATAGGATGAGAAGTGATGGCTGTAAGTTGCCCCAGGGGAGGTTCAGGTCGGATGCTAGGGAAAATTTCTTCTCAGAAAGAGTGGTGATGTAGTGTCATAGGCTGCACGGGGAGTGGTGGAGTCACCATCCCTGGAGGGTTCAAGAACTGTGGAGATGTGGCATTGAGGGATGTGGTCGGTGGGCACGGTGGGTGTAGGGTTGACAGCTGGACTAGAATGGGGACAATAGGTTGATGGTTGGACTCTTAAAATGTTGGTGATGGGTTGATAGCTGGACTTACCTTAGTGGTCTTTTCCAACTGTAATGACTCTGTGATTCTTGTGGTCCTGGTACGTCAAGCATGGCTCCTGCAAGGCATGGGGCAAGCTGTTGGCGATCGTTGGATGACTGGGTGGACTGGGTGAATCTGTGGGTCTTTTCCAACCTTGGCGATTCTATGATTCTGTTCTGTGATTCTAAGGGCTCAGTGTCCATCCCATATCCTAGGGTGGTTGTCAACCTTAGGGAGAGCTGAGCGGGATTTTGTTCCTAGTGGCAACCACAGCCTTGTGGGTTTGGCACATTTTTTTGGCTTCATGGCTTGATTGTGGTCTCTGAAGAGCAGCCAGTGCTTCTCTTGGTCTTGGTAGATTCTCTGGGGTCATGGATGTAGTTTGCAGCAGTTACTGCCTTTTGGATTTGCCCTGCATTTGACGCTAGATGTCCATTTTCTTCAATTCTATTCATTGAGTTGGCTTCTTGCTAGCTGCAGCTGCGCATCCCTGGTGTTAACACAGCCTGTGGGGTGCTCTATCTGCTGGGTGACAGCTGGGGGCAGCGTCCTGCACCTCTCCCCTCCTCCATTAGACAAAGGGAAGCAACACAGGATGCCTCTCCTGGGACCCCATGGCTGCGTGGGGTCGGGATGTGCTGCAAGGGCCGATTCTCAGCCTCTCTTCTCACCTCTCTCCCGCAGATTTTAGCCGCGTTAGAGAAGGACGAGCAGGCCAGGAGGCAGCGGCTGAGGAGTAAGCTGGAGCAGGCAATTGACACAATGGCCTTAAGCAGCTGAAGAGGCGGCACGGTGCCAGCTTCCCAAGCAGCGACGCGGCGGGAGGAGGCAGGCAGGACACTTCGGGGCCGGGGCTGGACGTGCCCGCGGGTGCCTCCGCACACTTCCCACAAATGAACAAGGAAAACCTCGCGTGCGAGCGGAAAACAAAATCCCGACGACAGCAGCAACACGGATAAACCCCTCTACGCACACCCCGATGCAACCGGGACACAGCAGAGACCTTGCAAAGGGGCCAAGCGGGGCGGTGGAGGAGGGAGAGCCGCGTGCCCCATGGACCCGCTGGGACCCCCCGGGCCAGGCAGAGCCCCTGAGCCCACTGGAAAGGAGGGTTGGGACCGTGGGGTTTTTAGGACGGCATTTGGATGTTGTTACTTTGGTGGAGGGAGGGGGGGGTGGGCTCCTGTTTGTACTGTACTTGACTTGCTCTCCCCTCCTTGCCCCCCCGGCTGTCTGCCCCCTCTCCTCCTCCCTCTGTTTTCTTTTTCTGTCTCTTTCCCCCCTTCTCTCTCTCTCTGGCCTTCTGCCACTAGTGTTAACTGCTATATTTGCACAATTTACACGAGACAAAATTTTTAATTTAAAGAAAAAAAAAAATAAAAAGTATAACAAAGAATGGGAGGGGAAAAAAAAAAAAAAAAAGAGGATTCTAAATTTTGCAACTAACTCATGAAAAACGGTTTTAAAAAATAAGCTAAAGGACTGATGCTGGGGAGATTTGGTGGTGGGGGCAGCAGGGGTGGGCAGGAAAGGGAGAAATCCCTGAGCTTTGATATTTCTGAAAATACGTCCTGTGCCATGTTTTATTTGAATGTTGTTTAGTGCAAAAAAAAAAAAAAAAAAAAAAAGGAAAAAAAAAAAGAAAAAAAGATCAAAACAACAAAAAAAGTGGGAGTTTTGTTAGCTGAGTAGATGCTCTTATTTAAATGCTGCTTGAGTGGTTCTGGAGGCTGTGAGTTGGCTGAGGGAAGTCAGAGAGGAGGGTCGGTATTCCTTTCCCTGGGGGATGGCTGGGGGATGCGTTTAGGGTTCATCCTTGCAGAGGGGAGGATGGCAATGACAGGGGACCTGGAGAGCCAGCCTGGTACTTTGGCTTTTACCCACTGCCTTCCTGCTGGCCACCCACAGCACCAGTCAGTTGGTTTCAGGTTCGGCTCCTTGGAGGGAGAAGGCAGGGACAGGATTGACATTATGACTGCATGATTGAAAACTTTTCTTTTTGCTGTTTTATTTTTTTTTACGGGGGGGTGGGGAGGGGCAGGATTCCTGCCATCTTATTGTGCTGACGTAGGGATCCCACGGTTGGATCGTTACCTTTTCCCCCTTGCTTCGTGCTATGCTTGTGGCTGGAGCTGGGCACCAGCCCACAGAGGGACCGAACTGGGACTGTCCTCTGCTCCCCTGCCCCGGGCAGCCCAGGCTTGTGCAGGGATTCCCACTCCACATCTACTTTCCTCTCTCTCTTTTCCTTCTTTCTCCCCCTTTCTCTCCTTGCTGTCACCCCATCTCCCCTCCACTCCATCCGCCCTTCCCACAGTTGTGCCTGCTGGCATTTCACGGGGAGACCCCCTTCCAAACGTCAGATCTGCACGGTTTTCTACTTTCCTGAACAACAACAACAACAAAAGGTGCCGAATGCTGCCCGGAGTTGCAGCAGGTGACCAAAACTTTCAAAAAACTGAGCAAATACATTTCCTTTTCTGTCCCAAGAGCTCCTGCTGCTCCCTGGGCTGAGCAGAGGGGATCGTGCTCTGCCAGAAGTGGTGACAGCAGAAGTCCAAGTGGACAGGAGCCCTCTGGTTTCTGCCCATTCCCATAAACTGCAAGTTAGGGGGGGGGAGAGGGAGAAATAATGAAGTTTTTAATTAAAAAAAAAAAAAATAAAAGTGTGTATATATATATATGTGGTTACAATCTAATTCTCGTGCCCCAGTGGGGTGCTGTATAGTTAACTGAAGGAGAATCAAACCGATATAAATATGAAATAAATTTACACAGCCAGTTTAAACAAAAAAAAAAAAAGGATACCAAATGGTCTGGAAGAAATTTCCAAGCATTTCTCACCATGCAGAACAATCGTTTCAAGCCTGCACATCTCTCATTATGTTGTGATTTTGTTTGGTTTGGTTTTGTTTTAATAAAGAGGGGAAAGAGAAGATGCTGATTGAAAAAAAGAAAATGAGAACAAAAAAAACAAACAACTGCCACAACAGAAGTGTTCTAAAAAGAAGTAATAATCGTTTCCCAAACCTGGGAACCCCAAGCTGGTATCTGAGAGCTGTGGGCTGTTGCATGACTGTGCTAGATTTTAGTCTGAGTTGATCTTTTTAAGAAACAGAAAAAAACAAACAAACAAAAGCATAAAAAGACTGCAAGTGTTGAATCCTAGAGGTTTGTTTAGGCCTTTTATCTATTTGATTTTATTTTTATTTGAAATTAATTTGTCACTTTCTTGTCCAGAAGAAAGAAAAAAAAAAAGAAAAAAGACTTCAGTAATTGACGTTGTGGTACTCGGAGAGCCTTAAAGGGCAGCTGTGCGCCAGGAGCCTCGGTGGGACAGAGCCCTCGTGGGGTCCCCAAATGGCACGGCTCATGGGGCCTGCATTGGTGGGAGCTGCAGCAGTGCCACAGTTGGGTTTGGTGCAGGTGTGGTGTGAGGTCGGCCCGAGGTTCTGGCATCCCTGCGGCAGCCCCTGCGATCCTGTGGTCCCACTGCGGCGGTAAGAGCATCTGAGGAATCTTTGGTGGCTTTTGGTGGAGCTGAGCACGTGGGATTTTGGTGGTGGTTTGGAGATGGTGGTACCCTCGCTGTTGCTGGTGAGAGAGGATGGAGGTTTTTGTCTGAGCCTTCTGAAATTTTCGGGAAGTGCTGGCGAAAGCAGAGGCTCACCAGGCTGCTGCAATGCTGCAGCACATCCTTGGCTATGTTGGTAGCCGTGTTGGATGGCTCTCGTGGCCCTGGTGGTCCTGGGGGGTGGTCAGCAGGGAAGTCTCCAGAGAGACTGTACAGAGGCTGTGCTAGGCAGGGTAGTAGTGTCACAGCGTTGCTGGGCTCTCAGGGCTCCTCTTGGCTTCTTCTGCCTCCACTGCCAGGTTCAACCTGTCCTGTGTTCCCCATCCCATGCAATGAGGAGAGTCCACAGTGCGGTCCTGGGGACGGGCTGATGTCTTCCTCCTGAGGGGGCTTTGGGGCTTTGCTCCACTCAAGGATCCTTCTGGGGTCCCCTTGCTGCTGGTCCCGAGTGCCTCCATGGCAGATGGTTGCGTATGGGGGACATGTTGCAGTGCAGCCTGCAGCCCCTGCTGCTCCTTGGTGCTACCTTTGCCTTTCACCTGATGCCCAGTGTCCTTAATCCTGCAGGCAGCCTGTTACCCCTGCCTGGGGAAGAGGCTGGGAGGCATCACAGGATGTCCCTTATCAGTGACACTACGCATGCCCCCATCTTGCGTTTTGGGGATGGAGCATGGAGGAGGCCAAACTCCACCAGCTGCCAGCAGGCCCCTGCCTACCCCTGCTGCCTTTTCAGTGGGAGGCTCCCAAAAACACAAAGTGCCCCCAGGCCCCTTATCCCCATCCTGTGCGTCAGGGTGGGGAGCAGGGGGTGACCCCCAGGCTCATCCTGCCCCCAAAGCGCACCATGAGCTGTCCTTTAAGAAAGCAGGGGTGGGGACTAATGCAAAGCTGGTGAAAAGCAGAGAGTTTTAATAGTTTTAAAAAATTAAATGGGGAGGAAATAAAATAAATAAGTAAATGAGAATCCGGAGTCCTTGATTAACTTTCTGTGATGATGATTTCAGACTTGAAGCAACAGGCTGGCGTGGCTGGCCGCACACCCTTTGATCGTGTAAATATCCTGCTATTTCCTATTTTAATGTTCTTCAGATTTAGTACTTGTAAATAAACACACGCATCAAGGAGAGATTAAACATTTTTGCTAATGCTGGTGTCTGGTCTGTGTTTGTGGGCAGTTTGGGAGGGAGGAAAGCGGCCCAAAATGGCACTGGGATGTGCAGCCTGGTAAGCTGTGATGTGGAGACTTCTCTGCTGAATGGGCACCTTGTGGTGAATTCATTGGTTTGAACCCTTTTGTTTTGCTTGTCAAAGGATGGTGCCTGGAGATCCTGGTTACTTCCAAATGGTGGTGTAGGATGGGCAGGATCCTAATGCAAAGTCCCCATGCTGATTGTGTGTGGTGACACTGGGTGGCCATGGTGGGCACGGGGATGTTGGCAGGCAGGAGCAGGTTGGTGTGTGGGGTCCAAGCCATGGCTCTGCCCAGCATGAGAACCAAAATCCCACAATCGAAACTGCATTTTTCCTGTTGACTTTGTGTCTTCCCTCCTGGGACCAACCTCTGGAGTAATTTGGTTCGTTACAGATCACAGATGCATCTTTTGTCTGCATTTACCATGTATACAAACCAGATGTTTATATATAATTATGTTTCTTTGTGAGTTTCCTGCTCTCCAGCACTGAGACCATCAGCAGCAAGAGCTGGACTTCCACAAAGGTATGATTTTTATCCCCTCATCTTCGAATCATAGAATTGTGAAGGCTGAGAAGACCACTAAAATCATCTAGTCCACCCAGCAAGCCCTGCCTGTGACTGCTCCAGACCATGTTCCTCACTGCAATATCTACCATTTTTTGAACACCTCTGGGAGCAGTGACCCCACCACCTCCCTGGGCTGTCAGTACCTGAGCACTCTGAGAAGAAATTCTTCTTAATATCCAACCTGAACCTCTGTCTCCCCAGATTTTGTGTCAGTGCCACAGTCGGTGGGACCCTGGGAGCTCATGGAAGCTGAGCACTGGGCAGTTGGACGCAGCGCTGTGTACAGGAACCAGGTTTAAGTATCATTTCCTGAACGTTTTCCCTCCAACTTGGAGCATGAACAATCTGAGTTCAAATTTGGCAGCTCAATGAGCAATTTCTGTGGGGTTTGGTGCTTCGCTCTGATCCTTTTGCAGGCAGGATTTTCTTTATGCTTTTCTTTCTCCTTCTCAATATTTCTTCTATTGTTTCAGTTGGGAAAAAAAAAAAAAATAAATAAGAAAACTATTGGTTGGCAAAATAAATGAGTATCTAATATTTCACAATAGCCAGAATGTTCTTCAGTACCAATTGCCTCGTTTTGTCAAGAGTTTCTGGCTTGAAGCCAGCGTGTCCGAGTCTGACGACAGCTCCGAATGCCTTTGTTTGCTGCCAGAGTTCTAGTGCCGAGCTAAGCAGGAAAAGATCAGCAGGGTCTACAAATGATTGTGTAATCCACAAATGCACTTTATTTGATTAAATGATAAAATGGGAACCTCCCAGCAGTAACGCGCAGCCCTGCCGCTGGAGACAGCGGTGATCTGTAAAGCTGTGGCGGCCGCCTACCTTCATCCACTGCATTTGAGAACCCCAAATTTGTGGCTGCCTCTGTGGGGACTCTGAGTCCTATGATGCCACCTGATGCTCCAGGTAAGTGGCACACCCTCAGCATCTGGTGGCTGGAACCTTGAAACCCCACATGTGATCTGAAGGTCTTGGCTGGAACTTTCTGCACCAGTCCATTGCCACGGTCTTGCCACTTTCCTGTTGGACTTCTTTGGACTCTATGGGGAATCTCTCCTGCCTTTGGGTGTGTTCTCTCGTTTGTCTAACAAGGGTGGTGAATGCCAGGATGTGCAAAGGGAAGTGCTGTTCCTGCAGAAAGCAGCATGCATCACTTTGGAACAGGATGAGTACGTGACCCATAGCCTGCAGCACGGGGACTTGGCCATCATGGGATTTTGGTGAGGCTTTGATCATCCCAGTGTAGTGGAAGGTTCCCTGCCCATGGCAGGCGGTTTGGGGCTAGATGATCTTTAAAGTGCCTTCCAACCCAAACTGACCTCTGATTCTGTAATCATGTGAGCAGGAGCAAGTGTCAGCCCCAGACAGAACTCCTCCTGCCCTGGGTGAGCTCCTGGAAGACAAGCAGGTTTGACTAGGGGATTAATGCCTCTTTTGCCTACGACCTACCACAAGCCCAACGCTTCTGTTGTTTCCCCTGATGTGCTCACATATATTTATGCACATTAGAGATATATACATATGCATACAAACTATATATATAAAATCTACAATTATGCATACAGTGCGTAAGCATAGGGTGTGGGTGGTAGGCCATGTGAAGGGCTCAGACCTTACAGGGGAAAAATGAGAGCAGCAGCACGTGCCCCTGCAAGGAGAAAGATGCAAACGGGGAGTTTCTTCCCGCTCAGAGGTGATGATTCAGTTTTTTTTCTGAGCTCCTAGGGGAAAAAGAATAAAATCCATCAATTCTGAAGGCAGTAAGGGCCGAGCAGAGCAATACACCCCTCCTCGCTGCCTGGACTAATGAAAATCGCAGCCATGCTGGGAAGTGATTGGTTTATGTTTGTCCTTTGCTTTAAATGTAGTGGTAAAAAGCCCAGTCTGGGGTTGAGATTGGAGGTGAGATCATTAGCAGGTGGCAGGCGATGGCTGATAGACGTTAATGTGCCACGAGCAGCCTGAGCTTTGCTGGTTTTATTTATTTATTTGTTTGTTTAACTAAGGCAAATTGTTGCTTCAGAAAAATGACTGCCTCCCATGGTGGAAACAGAGCAGAAGGAGGGGGAGAATTGATTTTTCTTGAGTTTTCTAGTGCCAGACTGACAGCTTCAGAGGTGCAAGAGAGCCAGGGGGGCCAACAGGGTGACACGCTCCTGGGTGCTGTTGGTTGCCACTTTTTGGAGGCTGCCTGCGTTTGGGGGCTGTCCCTTTAGAGGGACTGGAGATGTGACCGGAGATCTCGGCCATGACAGTTAAGAGCAATTTATCTATGAGATTAAGTCAGTTGAGAAATGTGGCTGCTGATATCCCCCTGGCTGCTGATATCCCCCTTTTCCTCTGGCCCCAGTGGGGGCAGGGTTGCCAACACGGCCACCCCAAAGAGTCAGGGGAGCCCCACTCCTCTGGGCTTTGAAGGTGATGGCCGTGTGACAGCATGACTTCACACATCCGATTTCTAGGTGTCTTTCCTAGCATTAACGCTGTTGCGATGGGCTTGGACTGGCCTTCCCCTCCCTCTGCTGGAAAGAAGCAGAACTGGCCGATGTCCTTTCCTGGGACCTGGCCCATCTCGCTGTCCCTTGAATACAGGAGGTGTCCACGTTGTCCACCAGCAAGATGATTCCTGGTATGTGATGGAGGCTGGGGGTAATTGCTTGCTGCTCCTGTATCACAGGGATCACAATATGCATTGAAAAAGGGACTGTTAATTTACAGTCCCCCAAACCATCCTGGTGGGGGAAACTGAAAGATCAGACCTTGCTTTGGCCAAGGTCATGCAGCAGGGTTGCATCAGGGAAGAAACTACCCATGCTGACATTGCTTGGAACCAGACTTTTGTTATGGCCCCAAGTGCCTGGCCCGCTTCGGCTCACAGCATCCCAAGCTGGAGTTTTGCTTCTTTCCCAGACAGATTTATTTATTTCTTTCTTTCCTTTTTTTTTTTTTTTTTCCTTCTTTATGAACGAAATTCTCCCTTCACAGCCCCTATTCTCTCAGGGGTTCTTCCACTCAGCAGTAGCCCAATTTCCTTTTATAGCTTGTACAATGACTGTCCTAATTACAATTAAAACCAGGAACGTGCTAATCAAATCTTTTACTATTCTAGACAAACTCAGAAAATGAGTAAAATTAGTGACACATGGCCAAAAAAAAAAAAAAGGAAAAGACAAGGCAAAAAGCGTGAGAGCTGGTGCTAATGCAGACAGGGACTTAAAGAGAGCAGCAGGATTTCTGCACTCATCTGCAGCCATTGGTGGTGAGAGTTGGGATCGTGTCGTCCCGGGGGGCTCCTCCATCCCGTTGCCCACGGGATTTCCATGGTTAAGAGAGGTTTTTGATGGTGAAAATCTTGGACACTGAGAGTGAATCATCCCCTAAACCGAAATGGGGTTAACGGCAGAGCGAGGGCGGTGAGCAATGGGGTCAGTGGGGCAGAAGGAAGGCAGCAAGCGGCAAGTAAATAACGAGCGTGGGAGTGGGGCTGGCGTCTGCCACAGCTTGAGCATATGGCCAGAGGGGTATTTGCTTCAGTGGGAAATCACAGGGAAATCATTTCGTCTTTTCTGGGGGGCTGGGTGATTTTAGCACCCAACTCTGTCACGTCTCCCAGCTCTGAGTGAGGGGGGGAAACCAGGGGTGCTGGGATGTGGAGGTTCCACGTGCTTGTGTTTGGAAAGAAGGACTCATGGCTTTGTGGAATAATGCCCCTAGGTCGCAGGAAGGCTGCAGAGATGGGAATGGAGGCAGGGCTGAAGAGTGAAGCCCTTTGTGCAGCTTGCTGCTCGCATCAAGTTACAGATCCCTTTCAGTATTTCAGTGTCTAAGGGGGGGCTGTAAGAAAGTAGGGGATAAGCTCTTCAGCAGGGTCTGTTGTAACAAGGGGAGCTAAAAGAGAGGAGATTTAGACTGGACGTAAGGTAAGAAAGAAGTTTTTTACTATAAGAGTAGTGAGGCACTGGCTGCCCAGAGAGGTGGCGGTGCCCCATCCCTGCAGACAGCCAAGGTCAGACTGGATGGGCTGTGAGCACCTGATGGAGCTGTGGGTGTCCCTGTTCATTGCAGGGGAGTTGGACCAGATGGCATTTAAGAGTCACTTCCAACTCAAATGATTCTATGATCCCATTACAGATCCTGACCAAACAGCCTTATGCTATAGGAATTGCTCCCAGTGTGATCTGTTCAGTCCCCAGCTGGATGCTCCCACAGTGCAGACAGAACTTGGAGCTGAGAGTTGATTCACTTTAGTTTCACGTTAAAAATTAAAATGTGACCCACATTAAAAAAGAGCTGGCTGTTCTTCCCTCTCCTCTCCTCTACTCTCCATCTTTATTACTTTGTCAAAGTACTTCCAGGTATAATACTTATGTTTTATAGGCCTGAAGCACGAGATTATTCAATTTGCTTTATAGTTTGATAAATCCACTTGGATGTGGTAATTGAACTGCACAGCCTGGGGAGGAGGGAATTTCTGTAGCAGCTTCAGCCACTGCTTCCAACCACTTCAGTGGGATGTGCAGGAGGCAGTGAAACCTGCTGGGGTTTGAGCTTTATATTTATTAAGAGATAATAACCACAGAGAGGTGCTGGGTGCTCCATCCCTGGAGACAGCCAAGGTCAGGCTGGATGGGCTCTGAGCACCTGATGGAGCTGTAGGAGTCCCTTTTCATTGCAAAGGGGTTTGGATCAGATGGCCTTTAAGGGTCTCTTCTGACTCAATCAATCCTATGATTCTGTGATTCTGTTATATAATACGGCGCCTGTTGCAGCAGGAACTTGGTACAGGGACCCAAGAAGCTGTTCCCAGACTCTTGTCACAGGTGTACTTGATGTCCAGCTCTTCATCTGAAGTTTGCTAATTGATCGAATTCCTGGCATTAGATGAATCTACCTCAGCAGATCAGATGTCTTTCAGCCTGGCTCTCAGAGGGCTGGCATCCCTCAGAAGCATATGGTGTGAAAGCTGAAGTCAGCTCCTCTATTTGAAGAAGAGCTCATCTGCTGGTGAGCCTCTTGTAAGGTACAATCCTTACAACACAGCAGTGCTCGGGGCTACCATGAAAGTAGGTAAAACACAAATGCTGAGACTTTGCAGTCTAGATCTCATCTCTTGGGGCACCTTGGCTAGAGGTACATTGGATTGGATTCTCTAATCCAAATGCTGTTAGAAGTTTCCCCTTGGTGCTCGACAAAAACAAAATTCAGTGTTCCACTGAAAGAGATATTGATCCTATGTGAAATCAAAGCCTTGGAAAACCTTGGGAATGTTGGGAATTGTTTTGCTGCTCCCACCATAATGTTCCACAGCAGCTAGAGGAGGGGTGAGACTGTCAGCTCATTGTTCCTGCTGGAGGAGATGCCCTTCTTTTCCTGTTGTAGACATCATCCCCCAGGGCTATTAATACAGCATTTCCCAGAAGGGCTAAATTTAAAGCAAATGGAAGCATATTATATTTTTGGCTCCAGTAGGTAGAACTGTATAACACTCTGCACTCATTTTTGCTTTTTCTCTCCCTCTCTGCACAGAGTGTGTATCATAGGCTGTCATTGTATTTAAATAATAAAGCAGAACCAGGATTATTTTGTACACTTTTTTCTCCTCTCTGATCTCCCCATTGAAAAATGCATGGAAAGCAACAGATGTTTCGACTTTGTAGCTTGAACCTTCTCAGCTGTTTGAAGATTTGATGTAAAGTTCTTTGAACGTCAGTTTCAGAGGAGACTCTCTTAGTAACAGTTGCCATGCAAAATTCATAATTAATGAAGATTTCAGGGTTATGGTGGGTTTTAAAACTGTTATTTCATTATTATTATTATTTTGTGCAATTCTTAACAAGCTTGGAGATGCAGCTTGGTCCAACTGGAAGGAACAGTCAGCAGCATCCCGGTGTGATGGCATCACCTTTTCCAGGCTGCTGGGCTCTGGGGCGGCCAGCAGGGCTCTCTGCTTGGCTGGGGAGGTCTGGAGGCTGATTTAGGCAGGGTACCCTGTAATTAGCAGCTGGGAATAATGGCACTTACCTGCTGCCCGCTATATCAAAGCAAGGCTCTGGGCTGACTCAGTGGGCTGGATTACCCTCTAGTGGCTGCAGCTAACATCAGAGAAGGGAAGCGTTTGCCTTGCAGATGTGCTTGCGGTGAGCAGACAGGGGAGCAGATAGCAGTGCTGTGGGAAATAAATGAGGCTCGTTGCCCCCCAGAAACTGCTGTTGCTGCAGAGTGATGCAAACACTGTAGTGCACTGTAGTGCACGATTCCTGCACTGGGAGGAACTCTTTCAGGAGCGCTTGCTGCTGGGACAGGATGGCCGGTCATGCTTCTGTGACCACATCTGAGTCACCTTTTAAGGTGTCAAATGCAGATGGCTGATTCACCATGAGTGAAATGCGGGGCTCAGGCTGCTCTTGTCTTAATCTTGGCCTCACTTGGTTTTCCGACATTGACACTCCAGGTCTCTCTGCCATTCAGTGACCCCTTCTCTGTCCTGTTAAAGGGACAGGGAAGGACCCTGGACTGATGGTAGCGGTAGCATCCAGCTCAGTGATAGCAGGAATGCTGTTGCCTTAGCTAGCTCAGATTTTGGGTAGCCTACATGAGACTTTTCCATTGGGTCCACCCAGTGATGTTTGGGCTCATGCCCAAATGGCAGTCCCCCAGTTTCAAGGCAGCACATCAGGGACTTCGCGGTGTACTTCACATCAAGCTATCTAAAATGCAGGCATGTGCATGCAGCTCTGGTGCACTGGCAACACTCTGACCACCCCCAGCATCCCCCAGGAGAGGCAGAGGCTCAGCACTGTCAGCAATGACCGGTGACACTCGGCTGCCACCAGCAAGCCACCACTGGCTGCCGTGGTGGAGGCATCAAGTCATGCATTTAATTGGTGCCTATTGGATTTTTTTTCCTGCAGCTACAGTTTGTGCTACTTCTTGTGACATCCGCGAGAAGCAGTGATTTAGGTTTGTTTGTATGTCTGACTCAGAGGGTTTCTCCACGCTGGCATCTGACCCCTTCCCCCCCATCCTGACGGCTGTTTTTCTGTGTCATTGGACTGGAGTAAGAGGAGGCTTTTGGGTCGTGGGGTCAAGGGTTGGGCACAGCAAGGAAAGCACAGCCGTGCCAGCCACCAGGGCAGCTTGAGGGACATGCCATTCTTGTTGCTGCTGATGCCCCAGGACATTGTGGCCAAGCTGTTCTCCAGCTCACGAGCTGCAGCTGGGCCTCTGTCACATTGCTGCAGTGTCACTGTGTGCCCCAGCTGCTGGATGAGCTTTGGTGATCACAGAGACAGACAGGGCAGCATTGGGTTGTACAAGCTTGGGGTGACAGTGGGTCATGTGTGGCTATGCCAGATTTTTTGCCTGTTGTGGAATGGAACAAAATCTTGGAGGCTCTGAGCATGGGTAGATCAGTTGGGACTTAGCAGAGCAGAGGGAAAATGTCTCTGCTGGTGTTTCTAGGAGAAGCTTTAATTGTAGAGGCTGGGATTGGTTCCTGGCAGTGCCAGTGTGCCTTCTAGCCCACTCGTCAGGGCTCTGGGTACCATGGTCACCCTGCTGTCCTTCAGGGAATGTAATGCAATAGGAGGTGACAGCACGCAGAGCTGTCAAGCTCAGCCTGTCATCCTCAGCCAACACAGTGGAGGCCTTGGGGGCTGCTGCCTTCCCCTCCTGACCTCTCTGCTGGACTGCGTGCATGTGAGGGCCGCATGGGGACTCCTGCTTATTCCCAGACTTCACCTCATTGTGTGAGTACTTCTGCCCTCTTGGTCCACCTGGGTACAGAGGGCACCTTCTCCCTTTCCTCTCATTTTTCCTTGCTTTTGTCCACACTGTGATGTTGATGGAGTGGGATGAAGCGTGGGGAAGGTCAAGGAGGCTTTCTGCAGGAATTCTTCTCCTGCTCAGGCACTCTTGGGGCAGGTCAAGGGCAGCTTGAGTGAAGATGCACCGATTTGGGGATAGCAGAGTGCATCCATGTTTAGCCAGATTCTTTGGGCCAAAGAATGGGCTCTATTGCAGTTTACACATGCAAGATCTTCATTGACTTTTGTTTGTAGATGACTCCTGAGTACCAATACTCCTGCACCCCTTAACACTTTCTGCTCAGCCTCCTTCCACAGGTATGCCCAGCTCTGTTGGTTTCCAGTCCCTTTGCAGCCCTCGCTGATCCCATCTCCTGTAACCCGCCGTGGCAGACACAGCCTCGCAGCCCTGATGGGTTCCGTGCTCGGCAGAGGGGAATGGCTCCAGACCGTAATCCAAGCCGACAGATTGAGGTCAAACGCGCCTTTGGTGCAAGGAGCGGAGAAGGGCAGGAGAAGGGGAGGGGGCGTGAGTGGAGTGGGCAAGAGGGAGACGAAGGACCTATGGGGACCCAGTAGGACCCAGCAGTCTTGACAAAAAGGCACCCTGGTGTTGGGTTGCCTGGGTCTGTCAGGCAGTGGCTTTTCCCCACAGCACGTTTTTAAGGAGACGACAGGAGGGAAGATGGATGCCCTGCTCCTGGAAGCATTCAAGGCCAGGTTGCATAGGGCCCTGAGTAACCTGATCTGCTGATTGGTAGCCCTGCCCGTGTCAGTAGTCTGGAACTAGATGGTCTTTAAGGTCTTCTCCAACATAAGTTATTCTGTGATTCTACAAAGCTTTCTGCCCCCTGTGAACCCTTAAGCATGCTGGTATCTTCTCATTTTGCTTAGGATGGAGATGACTCAGTTTTCTTACATTCAAGGTGGGCTGATATTAAGAAAGCCTTGAGAGGCTCTGACAGCATCTGCTTCTAGCTGGTACTTCTTCGACACAGTTAAACTGTTCTATACAGCAGAGATGCCTCAAGTCTTTTGCTGCTTGAGGGGCACTGAGCTGTTTGTATCTCCCCCAGCTGCCCAGGACACTGTTCCTCATATCCAGAGGTGATATATTTATGGGTTGACGAGCAGAGGGATAGGGGCTGGGAGCTGCACTGAGGGCTGGGCTGCTCTGATGCAAATCCTGTTAGCGGTGAAGAGGGATGAGATGGAGAGAAATGGGGAAAGAGAATCAGCTCCAGACAGAATATATGTATTTTTTTGCCTGCTCCCCGGGAGACTTTTGAGAGTCTCAGAGCAGCATTTCACATAGTTGCTCAAGTGGAACTGCTCTGAATAAATAGTTGCGTTTCAGCAGTGGAGATTTAAAACCCAAGTCTTGGCAATTCCTGGCTGCTGAAAATCCCTTGGTATTTTTCAGAGTAGTGGGTGTGTTAACCCTGGTACCATGGCCAAATTCCCAGCTGGGAACCACTTCATAAAATCCCTTTCATACTTCTAGCAGGCTTCCTCTTAAAAATCTTTCCTCCTCTTTTTTATTTATTTCTTTATGTTTTCCCTGTCATTTGCCCAGCTGCCTCGCTGCTCTAGTGAGGCACTGCTTTGAGCTTAGACATGTTTCTAGCAATATATGTCTATATATTTTTAGCACCACTGTCATTCTTCCACTTCCATTGCTTTTTCCCTTGTTTATAGTCAGGATGCAGAAAGTAATCACGTCTCCTCTGATCAAGTAAACAAAAAGTCTGTGTCCTCACTCCTTCAATCCTTAGAGTGGGTGACGTGTTGCTGCTGTCCCTTCCTTCCTGGCCTCCTTCTTCTGCTCCACCAGATCCTGTGGCTCTACATTGCCTGGGCTAAACCTCTTTCACTTTACCATAACAAATCATTTCCCATCATTCCCATTTTCAGACTGGATCAGGCTCTGAGCACCCGATGGAGCTGGAGGTGTCCCTGTAAACTGCAGGAGAATTAGACCCGATGGTCTTTAAAGGTCACTTCCAACTCAAATGATTCTGTGATTTCGTGATCATGCCACTGCATTACATGATTCTCTAAAATACACTATTTCCTTTATCTATGAAATTGGTTATTAATAGAGAAATAAGACAAAAATGGAAAGTCCCCAAACAGGACATTCCAGACTCCGGAATTCCAGAGCCCTTCTCTTGTCCTCCCTTTTTCCCTTTCGTGCTGGGTTGTTGGATGCTCATATTGCTTTTTCATTCTTACTTACAGGCTGTACACTGTGTTCTCCATCTCCTTATTGATCAATCTATCAAAGCCCTTACTCTAGTCCTGTCATGGTATGGGCTGGTTCCTGCAGGACGTTGGGCTACTTAGGGGCCAATCGCTTGATAGCAGGAAGATCTTGGATCTTCACTTCCCTCTCAGCTATGGTAAGTACATTTTCTTTAGATATTGGGAAAAAATTCTTTACTCAGAGGGTGCTGAGGCACAACTGCCCAGAGAAGCTGTGGATGCCCCATTCCTGGAGGTGTTCAAAGCTGGGTTGCATGGGGCCCTGGGCAGCCTGGTCTGGGGGATGGTAACCAGCCCACAGCACGGGGGTTGGAACTATAGAAGATCTGCAATGTCCCATCCAACGAAGCCTTTTTACGACTTTCCCTTCTGTTTACCCAGCTTAGTTCATATGCTTACAGTTATTGTCTCTGTTCAGAGCTGCAGAGAAGAATTCATTTAGTCATGGGGCCTCACCTAGATTTTTGTGAACTCTCTTCCCCTGTCCTGCTCACAGCATTGCCTGTTCTGTCTTTATTATCTTTGTGTTTGTATGGCTGGAGAACCTTTTACTATTTGTTTTAATATCCTTCCTGAGGTCTAATTCAGTTTGACTTCTGGCATTTCTCACTCCATCTCTCTACTTCACAGCCCCTAAAAAAACTGCTTTCTCTGCTGCTTAATCATTTCCCTTTTTATGCTCTCTGTCTCCTTATTCTTTCTGTCCCTATTACAATATTCATTTCAGCAAGGCAGGAGCTGCTCCTTGAGTACTTTTTTCCATACTTCACATGCATTCTCTGGGGAGTTTTGCATTTGGTTTGAAGACATCTGAACTTCTATTTTATATCCAAGACATGTTGAAACCAGGGACCTTTAGGCAGCACTCTACTACTGTTTATCTGTCTGTTCTGTTTAAAATAAGTCAAATATCGCATAAGTTTTAAGTAAGTCACCCTGTCCATCATTATTTTCCAGTTACAGCTCTCCCACAGTGCTCTTATCACTTACCAATGTTGAGTCTAAACTGATATCATTTTTTGGTGCTGCATCTTCTGCTGCCACTCCATTTTATGACAGTTGCAGCTAGGATGTCTGGACCTTACTATTGCAGGAGTTCAGGGTTTTTTGGTCTTCATTTGCAACTAGTCTCCCAATGTAAGTATTTTTCTGATAGTTTCTCCATGTCCATTCAAACTTATCTAGCACTAGTCAAACTGGGCAACACAGGGCGTAGGTCAGGTCTTTCCCCATGCAACATATCCAACCCAAGTTCTCCTTTGTAGTTCCTCTCTCTGTATCTTGCAGCACAAAGTCCTCCCTTCTCCAGCCTTTTTGTGGCCCAGGATTTGCCTGCCTCAGCTGGCTTGGCTTCTTGGGTGCGATCCTCTGATTGCCCACAAGCCTGGAGCCAGCAGCTCCTGCTGCGCGTTCTGCTCCCACTTGCCCTCGGCAGCTGTGCAGAAACAAGCTTTCCTCTGAACCTTTTCCATAATTACCTTTTTTTCCCTCCTTCTTTCCTGTAGCATATTGTCAGTGTCTTCTGGTCTCTGAGCCTCCTGGGACCCTCAGGAGAAACACAAACTGATTTTTTCTGGAGAGGGAATGTGCAACCCCACGTTGCCATCCTGGGTATTTTGTTCTCTCGGTTTTAATAAGCTGCACAAGACTAAAGAGTGACAGTGGATTAGGTATTTTTTTCCCCTGTGTTTAACTTGGCATGTAATTGGAGTAAGAACAAAGGATACGAAGGATTCTGGGTCCTCATGCACCACACTGCCATTGTTAGGAAACCTATTAAGGTGTCTGGCTGGTGGTCAGAATCATAGAATCACTCAGGTTGGAAAAGACCATTCAGATCCCTCTGTCCAACCATCAACCCACCCCCACTCTGCCCACTAGAGACCAAGGGGTTTGTGGTTTGGTGGGCTTACCTGTCGTTAAACCTTTTTGCAGTGTCTCAGCTGTTTGTGTGGGTTTGCATGTATTGTGTCTGTTTTCTCTCCCCTCCTTTCCACTTCATCTTCGCTTTGTCCCTCACCACAAACCTGATTTTAAAAGTACATGCACTTATTAATTTATGAGCTGTGGTCAGTGCTGTGGGAAGGGAGACCTGGAGGGAAAGGGGTTGGGGCACACATCAGGGCCATAATGAGATCAGGGACAGAGAAGGCTCTGTGTTTGGACTCCATTACCACTTTCATTTGGACACTTGATCCTCAAGTGAATGAATACAGCACATGACAGTGTCAGCTCTCTAGCAGCTTAATATTTCTGCAGATGATTGATAGCACTGTGTACAGGACCTTCAGACATGAAGATGGGCAAGCACACACCACAAATATCATGTGCTTGCAGTTGACAGTAGTGCCTAAGAGAGGGAACAGGAGGAGAGCACATGCCCTGCTGCTTCCCTCCGCTACCCAGAGCTGCAGTGCCCATGGCCTGGTGCAGGCAGTTGGCTGCTCAGCTCCATGGGGTGCAAGGAAGGGTCTGTTTCTGCTTCTTTCAGAATTTACAGCAACGCATCTGCATGTGCACTTAACTGGCATGAGACAACTGCCATCTCTCCTTGATAATGATAAAAAATGAGAGGGTGTTCCTAGGAAGAGTATGGACCTGCAGTTGGAGGAGCACCGTGGGCAATTGAGGTACCTCGTACACACACAGCTGCTCTCAGGAGTGGGATGTAACCCCACTGTGCTGCGGCAGGTGATGAGGCCACAGCTCTGTGAGCGTGGTTCTGGAAAATGGTGCCCTGTTCCCTTTGTTTTGTGGTTTTCAGATTGCCAATCTAAACTACTGCAGGGAGCTGGAAGCTGAGGGAGACGGGATCAGGCCCTCCTAAACACATGATCATCATTACCCCAGGTCTGCAAGGCTGACACACTGTTAATATGCTGCAGCACCAGTGTTCTTCAGTTGCCTGCATGCCTCCTCCTCTCCCCAGCCAACTGCGCTAACTACTCAAGTGCTATTAAGAGCATATAGATCCATGTCAGTGAAGGATGGGGAACCAGGAAGCAGTTTGCGTGAGACGAGTCCTAATGATGGAACCTGTGCAGGACAGAGCAGAGCTGTCCCTTCTTGCTGCTCCTATACAGCCAATGTGGCTTCAGCCTGCTGGCATGACCAGGCAGGGGAAGCATATCCTCTCTGCTGCCAGCTGGAGGGCACAGTGCTGCAAGGTACAGGTGCTGCTCCCTGCCTTCATGGACTCATTGGGGGACCACCGTGATCATCAAATCCAACTGGCAATCCATCACCACCATGCCCACTAAAACATGTTCCTCTGTGTCTTGCTGGTTGCATCTGCCTCAGGTAAAAAACAAAATATAAGAAAAACAATAGAAGGTGAAAGTGTTACCCTGCTTGTAAGTACCGTTTGTTTTTGATGGTGTTTCTCCTGGAAACTTGCAGACAAGATCAATTTTCTTGTTTAACCCTCCATCCCAACTCCCATAAGAGAAATGAGTTTTGCTTTCTGCAAGTCCTGGATTCCAGCATCCTCTGAATACGCAGTGTGTAAATAAGGAGGTGTTTGTGCTGTGGTGTTGGTGGTGGCTCATCGAAGGATTGAATTTGCCAGGCTATTACTGCAAAGCAGTCCAGGAGCATGGCAGTGCCAGACAAATGAGGCTTGTGGTTGCAGTGCTTCTTGGGAGAGCTTAGTGGTTTCAAGTAGAAAAAGCACAATTAGCACTGAGGCATCTGGGATGTGTTAGGACTCCTTTGACATACAGGGAATCTGATGAGTTTTTCCAAAGTGATGTAAAAACAGAAAGAGTGGTCATCATCTGGCCTTTCTGATCTCAACGTGCATCTCATTAATGAAGGGGAAAAATGTTGCAGGGAATCGTGAGTTGGCTCAGTCATGTGTGGGAAAAGATAGAAACGTAGGGGGGAAGCAGTACTTTGAATGTAACCTCCATATGCCCATTTAGGATTTAATAAGAGAGTTACCACATCGCTGTAAGTGACAGCTGGTTATTAGAAGCAGACACTGAAGCTGTGGATGATCTGAAGGCAATGCTGATGCTTAGCTATTCGTACACCAGTACATCTGCCTTTAATAAAGACTTTTAATTTTGTAAACATGCATTAACTAGCTTATTAAATCCAAATAAAATGGGTATCTTACTCTTAATGCAACCACACAAAAAGGACCCACCCCCAAACCCTGCCTCTCCAGCTCTAGCCCACAATTTCCTGGGCAAAGCATGTGACCATGGTAGGTTGAACCCAGCATGTCATTCTGGCAGATTCACTGCAACTTTATTTCCTCTCTCCACCCATTCTTCCCGTTCTTTGATTTGAGCATTTCCTTGCTTAGCACCCTCTGGAGCTGTATGTGGGCAGTGCAGCACGGGTAGGAAGTTCAGCCCAAATCATAGAATCATCTAGGTTGGAAGAGACCACTAAGATCACCAAGTCCAACCATCAACCCACCCCCACCATGCCCACTGTCCACGTCTCTTAGTGCCACATCTCCACATTTCTTGAACACCTCCAGGGACAGTGCCTCCACCACCTCCCTGCGCAGCCTGTGTCAGTGCTTCACCACCCTTGAGGAGAATAAACTTGTTCTAATATCTAACGTGAGTTGGATATTATTATCCAATTCAAAGTTGTTTGATCTGAAAAACAGGAAGCTAGTATCATTTCTACTGCCTCTCTCAGTGGAGGCGGCACTTCTATCCTCTCTAGATGAATGAGGGATCTGCATCAGCTCTTCAGGCTGAAACATCCTGGGGCTGGGAGGGAGAAAAGGGGTGGGTTCAGCGGTGCAAGCTCCATCTGTTGTGCTTTCTGCTTTTAATAATGACAGATTGTGATGCTTTTAGCACGATGAGAGTGTCCGTGAGCCCGTGGTGTTGGATGAGCATTGCCAGCATGCTACTGCTGCTTCCCACATTTGCAGACAAAATTGCTTGGATCAGGCTCACACCCTGCTTTTCTACGCCAATCTTTGTGTTTAAGCTCCCTGCCCATGGGGCAGGCTGCATGGGCTTGAGGTCAGGATGCTTGCCTTATGATAACTCACACATTTAAGTCTGCCTACTCTATTTCAACAAACTTCTTATTTTACATATTGAAATGCCTCCCAATTAATAAACTCTCAATGGGTGAAAGGAATGGGAAGCTGGCCTCAGCTCTCCTTTGTCCCCATCCTGAGACCACGCTCTGCAGACGATGCTGTGCTCCTGCCTTTTTCAGCCCCTGGTCCTGCTGAGAGCTGCTAACGTGACAGCACGCGGCCGGCAGAGCGGCTGCTGCCGAGGTGAGCACGCTCAGGGCTGCTGGCCTCATTGGTCCCCGCTTCCGTCTAACCAGCCGAGCAGAGAAATTGCCTGTTACCTCAGGTCGATTTTTCATGCACTCCTAAATTGCTTTGTATTGACACGCTGTCAGAAATGGATTGTCACATTCACCCAGCCTGAGCTGGGCTGGGGCTTGTAAGCATGTGCTGTCAGGCTGATATCTTTGCAGGTCGAGGTCAGGGTGGGGAGTGGTGGGGTGCCTGGGATCTTTCTCTGTCCTTGATCTCTTCTTGTGTTTGTAGAGCTGTTTTTGCAGCACTTTGTAGAAGTCATTTATGATGAAGATGACCCAGTGAAGGAGAAGGCTCTCTCCTTTCTTTGGACATTTCTTCTTTCTAATGGTTAGGTCATAGAAGTGATCTGCAAGACTGGTGGTTGCTCACCATGGCTCTGTGGCCCTGTAATCTGATTCTGCTCAGTCTCTGCCATTTGAGCTTTTTCATTCTGTGAGGAATAAGTAAAAAATATCAAACCCCTGGATCGCAGAGAGGGACTAAATAGCCAGGCTTCCATCACAGGCACTCAGGTACTCACCTGGGAGTACAGGAGATGTGGGTTCCTGTTCAAGCTTCAGTGAATACCTGTCTCAATTAAGTTACGGAGTCATCTCTTCCCCTGCCCGTCTCTTCATCCCAATGAATATTTACTCATTTCATGCATGGTAGAAGAGACTGAAATTCATGATATGATCATACTTGACTAATCTCAAGCTTCTGTGCAGTGTTTGAGGTCTTTTCTCCATTTCCTTCATTATCCAGAACTGGGAGGAACCTCTTCCTTCACCCACTGCTCTTATTTAGTCACTTCTAAACACCTGCTTAAATTTATTCCCCTTCGTCTTCACATGAGTGCGGTTTTGATTGCTCCCATGGTAGTTCCTATTTTGTTCTGTTTTGACTTTCTTGATACTCACTATTGCAGATGTCTTCTTAGACAGGAAAACATATGGGTCATGAGAGGAGAACTGCCCCAGGTCATTCCTGCAGTGACCCTTTCCTGCACCCCATGAACGTGGTGTGGGAAATGCCAGTGTTGTGGCCGTTTGGCTGCTCTTGGCTGAGGGCTGCAGATATCCAAGCCAAATCAAGAAGTGGCATTTAGCCAGGCACACACTTTCTCTGGTAGCTTTGTCCCTACAGCCCACTTGACATTAATTGCTGCACTGCTGATGTGGCAGTGAGTCTCAGTCCCTGCTGCCCGCAGCTACTTGGAGAACAAGGTGGATGAGAGTCACCGGGTGTCAGACCAGCTTCCTCCCTGCCTGACTCTGTCTGAACATCTTTGTCCTTTTCAGTGCCTGACACCACTGCTGTATCACAGATGAAAAGCATCCTTGCTGTACGGCATAGTCCCTGCCATTTCCTCATTTGATTTGTCTTTCTTCTTTCATTTTTCGCTGCTCAGCTTTTTCTTCTCCTCCCCCTTCACTCCGATCCATCAGACTTCTCCTAAGCCCTGAAGTGTTGTGACTGGGGCTGACTGACAGCACTTCATGCCTGACATACATCTCTGGGATGCAGCCCAGGATGTGTATTTGAGAGCAAAGTTGGATTATAAAGTGCTGTGTGGGAGTCTCTGAAAAGGGAGTCAAAACATCGTCAAGCCTTTTCCTCCTGAAAGGAATAGAAATATCACGTGGAGACTGCTGATGCCAGGGGTGGCTTATGTTGTATGCACACTGGACAGGATCATCTTGTCTTGCAGGTTCTGGAACTTGTCCTCATCCTCTTTGAATGCTGCTACAAAGGTTGAGAAGAGCCAAAGAGAACAACCCCCCCCCCTTCCCTTGTCTGTGTTTGTGGTAGTGCTTATAAGCTCAAGTTGGTTCTATGTGGACCCAAGCTCGAGCTTCGTCCATGTAGACAAGAAGCAATGGCCTCAAATTGCACCAGAGGCAGTTCAGGTTTGATATTAGGAAACATTTTTTTCTCAGAAAGAGAACAGGCTGTCCAGGAAGGTGGTGGAGTCACTGCCCTGGAGGTGTTCAAGAAATGCGGAGATGTGGCACTGAGGGACGTGGACAGTGGGCATGGTGGGGGTGGGTTGATGGTTGGACTTGGTGATCTTAGTGGTCTTTTCCAGCCTTATTGATTCTATGATTCTATATGGACAGCACAGGGCAAGTAGAAGAGTGAGTTTCTGTTGCATGTGCCCTGAGTACAAGACATGGCACCACACGGTGATTTGGCTGGGGAAGGTGAAAACATTGTGGCTGCACTCAGAGAGAGTTGATTCATGAAACTTCCTTCCATCCGTTCTTTATTACTGGACCTCCTGGGAAGCTATTTGCCTGCTCTGCTTCCTCCCTCCCCAATGCTGGAATGGATAGAGAAATGCTAGCCAAGCTCTGGATGGAGCAGCAGGTCTGAACTGCTTTGTTCAGCTGATGCATTCATCTTCCTTCAGCCCTGCCCAGGCTCTCAGGTTATTTTTGGTGAGAGCATTTTCAGAAGAATGGTCTCTGATGGTTCTAGAGAGAGCTGTGGCTCTGCTGGGAACAAGGGTAGGGTGGTCTGGCATGGAAGATCTGATCTGGGTGAAGCAGAAACAGCTGTCGTCCCCTCTTTTAGCCCTCCTGCAGCCTTGAGACTGCTCGCCCAAGCTCAGCGATCATCTCCCAGGGCCTGGAGCCAGCCTGCTCCACTCTCTCCCAGCCAACGTGTGCTTTAGAGTAGCTGGTTGAGTTGGAAGATCTAATCTGCACTTGGATGCTTCTAATTATGAAGGCCATGCTCAGTGCTGTCATGTCACTCTGCACTGCTTGCTACCTCTCTGGTTTTATGAGCGCAGCCATTGCTGCTCTCTGAGCACCTTCTATACTTATGCTCTTTGCCTTAAGCAAAGTCACCTAAAAGCCCTTTTTACTGGCTCCTCCTGAGACCCCAGGTGTTGCTTGGAAATCTCTTAGAGAAGTAATCATCCCCTTTGGATTGCACCATCATTCATCTTCCATTTCTCTGACAGTCCCAATTTTCTTGTGTTTTTGGCCATTGAATGCCAAAAGCAAAACACTGTCGACTTCTGTTTTGTAAGATTTTCTTTCTGCCCTGGTAGAAAAGCAGCAGGGTCACTGCTTGCCTCTTGATCTCCTCACCTGTTCCTCATGTTCTCTGCTTTTCTCCCAACCTGCTGCCCTATCCCTCTCTTTTCTGGTGCCTTTGGCCATCATGGTGAGAGGCCTGGTAAATAACTAGATGTATTAACAGCTGGGGGGAGGCATTTTCACATTTCTAGATTAGGGAGATGCATGCACGTGGTAATGACAAGAAAGTCAGGCTGGTTCTAGGGTCCATTTCTCCTCTTGTATGGTATGTGGTGTTGCCCAGACTTGATGATCCTTGTGGGTCCCTTCCAACTCGAGATATTCTATAATTGTATGAGGGTTAGAAGAGACTAAGTACCCACTTGCATTAGTCTAGCTTAGGTCAAATCACTCAGGACCTTCTTGACAGATGGAGCTTCTCACGGATGGAGCTTGCCTGAGACCAGCTATTGAGGGCCATCCCTTCTGAGAAAGGGAGCAACTCCTGTGCAGGAATTAGCAGTCAGCACACCTGTTACTACAAGAGACTCCAGCTGAAAAGAGAAGATGGGAAAAAAAAAAGGTGGGGGGGAAAGAGGCACTTCAATTTGGTGCAATTATCTCAATTTTCCCAGGATGAGGATCCTTGAGATATTTATTTGATTTACAAGGGTATGCTGCGAGGCAGCAAGCATAGGGAACTTAAAGAGACATTCTTCAATTCCCTATGGTGGGGGGACAAGAAAGGAATAAGGTGAGTGAGAAGACACTGAGAAGGGAAAGGAGGAAGGCTTTCTGCTTGCTCTGTATGTTTTCTCCTGTGATTAATAATTTGTGGAAAACTGTGCTGACCACAAATAATGTTGAAAGCTGCTTCAGAGAGATGTCTGGGAAGAAGCAGACGGAGCTGGCAGGGATGGGGTTGGATCCTGCTGAGGACTGGGATACCTTTGAACTTCCAGCTGTTGCCATTCCAGGACAATGGTGTTAAGTGCTTGCTGAAGAATTTCTTGAATTTCTGTTGGGGAAATGATGAGGGTTAGTTTCATGTTGGGCCTGAAGAACTTGCTGGAGAACAAAGTGGGACTCTTCACATTATCTATACAGGGAAGCAGCTCTGAAAATTCTCCACCTTTCCTGAGAGAGTGGCTGCCTTACTGCCACCCCTGCAGCTCTTCACACCTCCCTTTCCCTTCCATCACGTTCAGGCTTCTCGGCTTCTCTTCTCAGCCCTTTCGCCTCTCTGTTGCTCCTTCATGTCTACATCCCTTATTGTTCCTCCAACACTGCCTTGTCACATCATACCCTGCTCCCGTGATTTGACAATAGAGAGAAAAAAGGAGGGATTCAGCGGAGTGGCAAATGAAACGGGGAAGTGGAAGAGGAGGAGGAGAGAAAGAAAAGATCAGAGGGAAAGAGAGCAAATGCTTGTAGCTAAATGTGGCTGGGGAAGTCACCTGGGGGAGTCATTGACTGAGGGGTCGCTGACCCTTGTGAGTAAATTTCTGTAATAAACTGGAGAAAGTACTGGCAGGCCCAAGTGATTTACTTTAGAAATTGCTGTAGTTCAGCTCCCCTCAAATGCAATTCAGCAGTACTGTTAGCAGGCGCAAAGCCCTTGCCAGTCTTAATATGGATTACTTTTCTTTGTCCCTTAAGTTCATCTCTTTACAGCATGGTTATGTTCCCATAAATTTGCAGCAGCGTGTTTGCCAGCAACTGGCCCATCGGAAAGGATTTGTGTCCGCTAAAAAAGCCTGTTGGATAAAGTTGATGTTGGCAATATGCCCGTATAAGGCCCTTCTGCAGCTACATTACTCTGCAAAAGAGCAGCTTGGTCAAGAACCAACCAACTTCAAGGAATCGTAGAATCATTAAGGTTGGAAAGACCAATGAGATCATCTAGTCCAACCATCAGCCAAGTCTGTGATTGTTCTAGACCATGTCACTTGCTGTGACATCAAATCTTTTCTTGAATATCTCCAGAGATGGTGACTCCACCAACACCCTGGGCAGCCTGTGCCAGTACTACTCTTTCTGAGAAGAAATTTTTCCTAATGTTTGACCTGAACCTCCCCCTGGCAAAGATCTGACTGAGGCAGCAATGCTCATCCATCACACATAGACACCTGTAGACCATCATTGTTGTGCATCTCCCACACCTGTAGTAGTTGATTCTGATAAATGAGGAGCAGCCTTAATATGAGGGGAGAGATTTGCAGATCTCTGATGTTAGTAAAGTTCCTCATGCCGTTAGAAAGGAGTCAAAGGAATTCAAAAGTCTCCTCTGGATTGCAGAAGTCTGTTTGTTCTGCTATATCTGTTAGTACTGCATTGTATATTACATAGCATGAGTATTGGATATATGAGGCTAAGCTGTTCTATGTTAAAAATCTTATGATGATGAATATGTATAATCTATTTCCTTCTGTGGAGCAAGTTGCAAAGGATCATTTTTTTAGGGCTGGAATTTCAGAAGCAGGACTCTGTTTAATGGGTAGGTACCAGAATATCACAAATTTTGTAGAGTTTGATGCAGGGAGTCACATGGAGAAGGAAGGAGCCCTGGAAGGACCCCTGGACTCCCTCCCAGCAGAGGGAGGTTTCGGGACAGTCCCAGTGCGTCCTCATGGGGTGGCCCATGTGAGGAGCATTTCCAATATTGGAGCCAGAGCCTGCTGGCTCCTGCAGCTGCTCCTACCTGACCACTCCTTCCTCTGAGCTGCCTTTCATTCATGAGCTGAGGGGAAAGGAAGAAGGAAAAAAAAAAAAAAAAAAAGGAGAGAGAGCAAGAAATTCAGGGGAGGAAAAATGCTCAAAGAACAGTGCATTTCTTGTTGTTTGATCTTTGAGGAATGTTGAAGAAATCTCTTAGGCTTCTATCTGCCTGGTTGGGCTGGTAAGGAGATTACAAGCCTCGTATTTCCACAGGAAAACACCCGGCCGCTGGGCCTGGCATGTTAATCCAGACAAAGGATAACAGCAGCCTAATTAATTCTCATGTCTCTGGATCTGATAACAGTGCAGTACACAGACGAGTCCATAAGGACTTAATGAGTTTAATCGACTGCACTTGATGATTTTATTTGAAACCTTGTGCCACGCATTAAACTATTAAAAATACACTTGAACTTGATTGACAGCCATAATCCAGGCAAAGCTGCCTTAATCCGCAGGGTGGGAGTGGGGCAGTTGCACACCTTCCAGCCAAGGAGTATGGAGCTGGGCACAGGGGTGACATTAGAAATCAGATGAGAGGTAATGGATTTAAGTTGTACCAGGGGAGGTTCTGGTTGGATACGAGGAAAAATTTCTTCTCAGAAAAAGTGGTGAGGCATTGGAACAAGCTGCCCATGGGGGTGATGGATTCACCATCCCTGGAGTTGTTCAAGAATAGGGTGTGCATCGCATTGAGTGGCTTGGTGGTATAGTGGTGATGGGTTGATGGTTGGACTTGGTGATCTTAGATGTTTTTTCCAACCTTAATGACTCTATGAGTTTGCATGATGGTGATGGTTTGATGCTTGTAGTAGATGATCTAAGTGGTCTTTCCAGTCTCAATGATTCCCTGATTTCGGGAGGATGCAAAAGGTTAGTAATGGGGAAAGCAGTGAGGAGTCTCTATGAGAAGGTTGGTATTCAAGGAGCAAGCCATGCATGTCTGCTTGTGCTCATCCAATGTATTCCTGTATTTAAATATATATATATATATAAATACATACATACACAGGCATGCAAAAGCGGCGATTTGACTCAAAAAGGGGCACTAAACCAAGGAAATAAATAGCATGGAAGTCTGCTTTGAAAGTCCCTTGCCCCCCACTCTCTTCCATTTAAAGTAATTTGCAAAAGATTTTCAAAATTATAAACCAATTTGCAAATAAATGATCATGATTAACGGCATATTCTTTAAGAAGTGACAGATCGGTAATAGATCCGTAATCCCCCTTATTATGCAGGAACCATTAACAGCAGTAGGCGTTAAGAGACTGCATTAAAGCTAGAATAGGCTCCAGCTATGTCTCTGGAGCAGAGCAGGTCAAGTTTTTGTTGCTATGCCTTCTTTCCCTATAGCTGTGCTAGTAATTATTTGAAAGAACATAGCTCCATGGCACTTGGGTTTCACAGCTTACTCACCCCACTTACCCTGTGCTAACATGCATGATCTCTGGCTGCAGAGACAAAGCCTCCATCTCTTATCTCCCACCATCGCATTTCCAGCCCCCTGACATTGTTTCTCAGGGGTGACCTATGGGGCTCCTGGCTCTGCCTTGTTGGCTCACGCGGGTGGTGGGACATTTTGGGAAGTGGTTCTTCAGGCTGGGTGAATTTGGTGCAAGGAGAAAATGGGTCAAGGTCCCACCTGGAGTTTTTGCTGCAGCATCCATTCTCCCCCTGTCCAATAGCAATCCCATAGTTTAAAGTGCTCTTTGGAGACACCATGAAATCAAGAGCAGCGTCAGCACCTTTGATCTCTGAAACAGTAAGGATTTGCCATGTGGAAATAAGCAGATGATCCGACAGCCCAAAGCACACACCTTACTGTGAAGGCATGCAAAACCCCTTCCAGCGATTCCCTTCCCTCAGAGAAAATCCCTTCCTGACCTCACACCCGGTGAGTGGTTTAATGCCTTGTACATGGATGGGACAGGATACACAGCTGCTGGAGTATATCCCACAAAGCAGCAGCCCAGGGCAGAGGGTGCCTCACTTTGCTCTCTCCTTCACAATTCACTTGCAATATGATGCTGACAATTTTTGCATTCAAAACCAGCTGAAAGGTTTTAATTTCTCAGCTTAGACCTTTATCCCCCTCATCTTTATATATATTTTTCTTCTACAGCATGCTATAGTCTCTGCAATACATTGTACCTACAATGGTTAGGATGTTTTCAAACTGGGTCAGGAAGGTGAATGAAGACGGGTGCTACAAGGAAAGGTATATTAGTGCCCTGGTGATGCACCTTCTAGAGAAAAAAGAGTGTGAAGGGAATTATTTTCAGGTGAGTTAACACTGAAATCCTGCCCGCTTCTCCTTCCAAAGCCCGGTGTGTCTGGAAAGTATGGAGCTGATAATTTAAGGTATTGTATGTCCTGACTAATTACATCAGTCCTGGCTGCAGTTGTCTTTTGCATTCTCACCTTAAAATGCATTGTGATGTTGTTATTCACTGTTAAATAGATGTTGTATGCTTTCCCAGCAGTGGCTAAATTTTAATTTTTTTACTGATAGGAAAATAATTGGCATATCTTTGACAGAAGAACGCTTGAGGATCTTAATGGGGGAGATCAGCGAGGGAATGGCAAAATATTTTCATCTATTCCACGTTGTTAGTGCTTTGATTAAGCAGACTAATATTTCTGACTCTGTCACTTAGCCTGAACAGCAGGGTATTTCGTTATCAGGTAATTCCCTGCCTACAGTGTCTACATAAATGGTGTATGTAAATCATGTGGTTAATAATGCTCCATTATTGAAGGCAGATGCGGCTGCTAATTGTGGAGCATCAGATGCTTGGTGAAATCACGGCAGGTATCTTTCCCTGCTCTGCTGCAGGGGCTGTGTCCCCTGACCCAGTGGCCAAGTGGGGTACCACAGACAGCAATGTGAGGGCATCCCCTCATCCCACAGCTGGATCCTGGGGTGCTGATGGGCTGCAGAGCACAGGTGGGAAGCACAGTGGTATTGGCACACTCAGCAAGCAGCTGTGCAACCAGCGCCTTCGTCAAATATTTACCCTTTGTTTCAATCCCGACCTCCCTGCCTCTCAAGATAAATAATTTAGTGTGGGAGCCTTGAAGGTTAATCTTGCATTTATTTAATGTTACAGGACACTTGGCTCACTTGTAGCTAAAAGCCCTGTGTGATGGTTGTTAGTTTATTAAATCCGAATGCCATTTTCTTCACCCGCTTCTCTTTGGATTGTTGAAAGGAAGGATGGAGGAAGGAAGCAGAGGGAAGAGTTATCTGTATGCAGCCTTTTGTTCCTGCTACATATTCCTTCAGGAGCAGCACCCCAGGGAACTGTCACTCCACATGCACCAGCCCAGACAGGTGCTCATCTACACTCCTTAGACATATTAGGCAAAGCAGCTGGAAAAGAAGCCAAGCACATGGAGCAGACTGACTGCTGAAGTCAGGTTGGCTTTTGCAGTCTAGCCCATCAGTCTGGATGAGGCACTCAGTGTTAGCTGCTCCCTCCTGGTTGGGGCTTATAGCCAGTGATTCATCATGGGGGAGATGCAACATTTCTGGACATTTCTGTCTTGATGCATTCAAGAGAAGACTGACTTGGTCAGCAAGCAGTGAAGAAATCTCTCCCTCAGCCCCAGTCCTTGGCATTCTCTTTGGAAAGCTCTGCATTTGTCTGGATGCACTCCTCACCTCTTGCAATGATAGCTACACTCATCCACCTCTTCAGAGCATCTTGTTAACTTCCTTCCCACCCTTGTTTTTAAAGGCCTCCTAAGGAGAAATTACTCTGATCTCTCTGAATCAAATAACCCCTTACATCTGGTAGCATTAAGGCTAGCTAGGGAAGAGGAGTTGTGTTGGAGGATGCTGGCAGTGTGATCACACCATAGCATAGTCACATTTTCACCTGCTCATGTGGTCCAGCACAGCTGTGACTTGCTGGTAATTACTTGCTTGTAGCTGGTGTGAGACTCCCAGTTTTAAAAGCCATCTGCTTACCTCCAGATCCCTGTTGTGTGATCTTTCATTTGGAGTTCACCTCTACAGTTTATGGCAGCTTCCACGATAACAGTCCAGCTGGAGTTCCTCTTGATTCCATTCTATGTTGGCTTTGTCTCCGTTTAAAGGACATTTTGTATCTTTCAGCAAATGCCAACCAGGAGGCTCAGTGTAGCCTGGCAGTATTTGACCCAAAGGAAACAGCAGTGTACAGTGGGCAGGAGATTGGTGTGCCTGGATGTTCATTTGTGCACTCCAAATCTGCTCAGGTAGAGATGTGATCAGAATGACCTTTCCCATGAGCTTCAAGTGCTTCAGTATTAGATGGGAAATAGCACAAGATCAATGTGCATCATGGCTTTTTAATGCTTTAGTCTGAACCAGGAGAGACAGTAATAAGAAAAAGTCAGAATAATTTAATAAATGCTGTGTGTGCTTTTTTTCCTTCTGGAGAAGATACTAAGATGTGTCTGGATTGATTTTGTTGGAGGCAGTAGTTCTGCTTAATTCCTATCTCATTCTGATACTTACTGGCAGGTGCTGTTTGGATACAAGCATGGGGGCAGGTTTAGGGCTCCTGAATATTCTTCCTACCTGCATTGCCTCCTAGGGGAATTGATTTCTCCTCTCTGCAGGGAGCTCTGGTGTCCAGTGCTGGGGCAGGAGAACAACTGCCTCTCAGTCTGCCCTCCATCCACTGGTCCTTGGTGAGGTGCAGTGCAAGTATTCTCTGAAGGTAGGGTGACCTGGGGAAAAACCACATTGCAATTGGTGCCTGCTCAATAAATGATCCTACACTGGAAAGTGTTTGAGCTGAAGGCTTTCCAAGGACAACTGGGAAATCACAGCTATGATCTGTGTGTTTGGCTCCCCAGACCTTTCAATGTAAGCATCTGTGGATGTGTTGTTCAGACTCTTTCATGTCAGCCTTTCTATACCACTTCCAAGGTTTAACACTTAAAATCATGACAAACACACTCTAACACCCTCATAATCTAAGCAGCTCTGATCAAACTGGAACTCACTCTCATAACACCCTGCCACCCACACCGGTGTGCTTATTGCTGCCAACCTTTTGCCAAGCTCTTAGCTTTTGTGCTAGGACAAGGTGATTGACATTGCTTTATGTGTCTTGATAATAGAGCAATGCACCACTTAGAGAAATCAAATTCACATCAGTGTCTCCCCAACAAACCTGTTCTGTCAACTGCCTTTTTCATTTTTTCCCCCTCTGTATTTAAGAATATATCAAGCCAGACACAGGCAGTGGCTGAAGGAAATAGCTGATTCCCCTCATATGAGCCTTTTGTGGAGAGAAGTGCCAGGCAGCCCAGCTCTGAACATGGGACTGGAATAGTGAATGGGATTAGGGACCGGTCTGGTGGCCTTGCTCCTCAAAAGCCAATTACTGCCTGTTACAAAAGGAGGATTTTATTTCTGAAGTTAGAAATGCATCCATGAGTCTGGAGGAAAAAAGAAGAAAAAAAAAAAAAGGCTAGAAGAGCTCAGGAATCAAAGGGAAGTTCAAAGGCTTTTTATTTGTTTATTTATCTATCCATGTATTTATTATTTACTGCAGTTGAAGCTCAGAAGAGAGTGCTTGTGCTCATGTTCTTGGACATCTTCTTTGTCCCAGCTCTGCTTTTCCTTATCAATTGTGCTCACAATGTGATTCCTCTCTTGTACAGATGAGGAAAAAATGAGTCTTGTGGAGGTGTTCGTGAGTGAGTGCTGACCATCCCAGGCGGACGCAGCCCAGCACTGCTTGAGGCTGTCCCTTGAAGCCCTCCAGCAATTGTACTATCATGGATGCTGGGGATCAGAGCTGTACAGCAGATGGGTAAAATATACCCAAATTTCCTCACCTCTCTTTTTCTTTCTTTTTTTTTTTTTTTTTTTTTTTTTTTGAGTGTAGAGTTCCCAGCAAGCAGCAGGTTGCTGGAAAAGTTCATTTTTGGCTTTGCAAAGAGTACCTCTCTATTTTCATCTTGAAAAACCTTCCCTTCCTCTCTGGAGTTGATTTGATGTGATGGAATATACTCTGTTTTGGGCTGAGGAAGTTGGTGGGGTCTGAGTGGAGAGGCAATGGCTTTAAGTTGTACTTGGGGGGGGATTCAGGATGGATATTAGGAAACATTTCTTCTCTGGAAGAGTGGTAATGCATTGGATGGGCTGCCCAGAGAGGTGGTGAGTGGAGTCACCATCCCTGGAGGCGCCCAATAAAAGGGTAGACGTAGCAGCTGGGGATGCAGTTAGTGGGCATGGTGGTGATGGTTTGGTGGTTGGACATGGTGATCTCAGAAATCTTTTTTAAGCTTAACGATTCTGTGATTCTATGAACTTCCACCTTTCTCTGTGGTACAGCTCTGCACTGACGTTCTGCATGGGCATGCACCTGCACTGGGGCACCAGCTGTGACTGTGTTGGGTCCAAGCTGGGCTCTGGGGTGGCCTTACAGGAGAGCTATTCTGCCACCTTTCCCTACTCTGTATAGCATTCCCTCTCTATCTACCAAGAGCTTTGGGATCGTGTGTGATGAAGGCATATGAGCAATTATCACTGGAGCTATGACAGGAAGCAGAGGGCTTGTTTGTTATTTTGGATCCAGAGCTGTTTGCTCAGCTGCACCTGTATCATTGCTAATTATTAAGACATTTATTACCATGCTTTATTTATGTATGTAGGTGCTTGTTTACCTTTATGTAGAGCCTCTAGGGGGCTTTCCTGGGGGCTTTCCCCCAATGACAACTTACACATTGCTGTTGCTAGATGGCTTCTGGTGAGAAAAGAGTGGCACAAAACTAATTGCCGTGGCAGCAACCAAGGAGGGTACCAAAGGAATGGTTAAGACAAGGCAACAGGAGTTGGGACTTCGAGTTCCTATTCAGTAGGAGTCAAAGCCTGGCCCTGGGCAAAGGATTGTGACCTGACCTTTATTGTTCTGTGCCTTTGTGAAGAGGTTATGGACCGAGGAGCCCTTGTTACATGGCGCAGAAAATACAGAGTGTGTTTTAGTTCAGGATATTCTTAGACATATGGGTAGGAAGGAGGGCTGAAACTCCCTTTGCCTTTCCCATAAAACCACCTCAGGCCCTATGTAGTACATCTGAACTTGAGAGACGTCTCTCTGTGTGTGCGTGTGAAGGCCAGAAATGCTGCTAGTGATGTCCCTTCGTTGCGCAGCTGCTTCCTGGTCTGCCTCCTCCATCTCCTCTTTATTTCTTTGCCCATTATTAGCCACCCAGAGTAGCACATTGGTGTGTCCTGCCTTGGTAAGGGTGCATGTACCTTACAAACTCAATCTGTGGGCTGCAAACCAGCAGCTGCAGCCCCAGAGCCAAACCCCAGCTCTAACCTTAACCTTAACCCTGTTGCCAGGGAGAGCTTTGTTTGACTTAATGTTGAAATCTCCCCTCCTTCTCTCACCCTTTTGCCCATTGTCTTTCCAGTCCCTTTTCCCTGATGTGAATGGATCTAACCAGCCCGGCTTTGCCAGAGCACTCAGAGCCTTTGTGGCTGTGAGGTGGCATTATGCAGGAGGGACGGGATAATTTCATGTGTGTTTACATACATCTGCATTCCAAATCGGCTCCAATTTGTGCGTTTGTCAAAACCAGCATGCTGATATTTTTCAGAAATTTCACTAGCTCTTCCTTTCCCTTAACCTATTCTGTGCAGAGCAGCAAAGGACATCTGTCTGTCAGGCAGAAGTAGAGCTTACATGCTGGAGCTGCCTGCCTGTCCCAGGGGCTGCAGAGATGCCCATTGGAAAACTCCCTGCTGGAAGCAGAAAGAAGGCCCTGGGGGTTCCCCACTGGGGTTTCATCACTCCTGAAGCAAGCAAAGGACTGTTACCATCCCTACTTCATTGCTTGCACAAACATATGGTACAAAATGCAGCTGTAGCAGAGCCCAAGTGTTGGCTGGTGATGCTGGCTGATCCCTCCAGTTCTGTGTCTTGCTCCTTCTTGGTTGTTTTACAGTACAGTGACCAGGGGATTAAATAGGCAGAATTTTGTTGAAGACCTGTAAATAATTTTAGCCGATCTTTTTTTAAACAAGCAGTGTTTAGTGGCAGTTTGCTTTGCCTTCCTTTGTTGTACTGATCTGAAGGTGCTGTAGGTTCATTTGCTGTGTTCTGTTTTATTGGGATGCAGCCCTGAGAACTGACAAAATAAAACAACAATAAAACAGTTGGTCAGTTCCAGTAAACATGGTTTGGGAGGGATATGAACAGCCCTTCCCTTCAGGCCAGGAAACACAGCAAATGAGATCATAGGATCATTTGAGTTGGAAGGGACTCTTAAAGGTCGCCTGGTCCAACTACCTGCAATGCACAGGGACACCCATAGCTCCATCAGGTGCTCACAGCCCATCCAGCCTGACCATGGCTGTCTCCAGGGATTGGGCACGACCACCTCTCTGGGCAGTCAGTGCCTCATGCCCTTATTGCAAAAAGCATTTCCCTTATATCCAGTCTAAAGCTCCCTCATTCAGTATGAAACTATTTCCCCTTGTCCTATCACAAGATCATCAAGTCCAACCATCAACCCACCCTCCATGTCCACTAAACCCTGTCCCACAGTGCCATATCTATCCTTCTCTTGAAGGTGACTCCAGGGACGGTGACTCCACCACCTCCTGGGCAGCCTGTGCCAGTGGCTCACCAGGGAGTGCTTTCTAAAAGAGCCCTTTTGGGGAAGAAAATTGCATCATCAAAAAAAGTGTTGGCATTTACCAAAGCCTTGCTTAGCTACCTCCAGTTGCCCATTTCATTTCTGTGTCGCAGGGTGTGCCAGAACCATCCTTTCATATGTCTGACCAGTAATTAATTAAGAGGGGATCAGGCTGATAATGCCCAGTAATCCCTTCTCTTCCATCATTTTGTTCAGTAATCCTTTTAATGCTGCAACTCAGGGTGGGGGCAGCAGAGGAGGGGGAACTGAGCTGTGGTAGGGTGCCATCACATCCCACTGCCTCCCTCCCTGCATTCCCCAGGGGAGGGATCCTAACCTGGAGAAACTCACAGGGTAACTTGAGGGGGAAGGATTCACCTATGGGTGGGAGGACACGACCATGAGGAGAGCAGCGCTGCTACTGGGTGTGGGGGTGGTCAGAGATTGTGGGCCTCGGGTGGGAGAGGGTTATGGAATAGAAAAGCCAGCGTTGGATGTGCCAGTGACAGCTGTGACAGCCCTGCTCTTCCATCTGAATTAGCTACCATCAGTGCTGCTGTTGCTGACCTTCCTTTCCTGCCAGGTCAGGAGAAAAATGGAGGGTGTTGCCAGAGCATACAGCAAAGTGTTTGGGCACTGATAAAGTGCATCATATCAACATCCCATTGATGGGAAATTCTTTCCCCTTGCACAGCCCAGCATCCCTGTCTCCCTCTGACTCAACCTCTTTAAATACTTTCTTTCCTGACAGCTGGAGAGGAGACATGAACCTGCGGATTGCAGGGACTAAGTGGGTCTGAAGGGCCTTTTGTTTGATCAGAGCTGTGGTTATTACCCCTGACAGTCACAGGCAGGGAAGTCTCCAAGGTGTGTTTGACTGAGTTAAGGTGCCTTTGATGCAAACTTCTCTTCATCCCATTTAAACGGGGGATCATTTCCATTCACAGTGAGGGGAAGTTAATGCAGAACCAGACAGCAGCAGCAATGCAGCAGGTGGAGCAGGAGGATGCCTTCACCTACCTGGAAGCGTGGTCTTGTCTTCCTGAGGTTTGAGAGCACCTCTCTGGGTTGGATGGAGGTTTGCCCCATGGTAGCACACCTCGATGGAGAAGCCACAAAAATGCTTTAGAGATGGAGTGAGGGCCATTTTCTACCACAATCCCTAAATCCCTTCTCCGCGTGCGTTTAATAACACAGATGCCTATAAAGCAAATGCCAGCTGATTATCAGAAAACATATTTGCTGAGCATGAACAACTTTGTAATAATCAAACACTCCAGATAAACACTGACTATATGGTTTTGTAACTTCAGAGATTGGGTTCATAATCTGTTGCGTAGCAAAATAATAAATAAGCATACAGCAGTAGCTCCAGATGACTGTGCAAATGCAAATGGAGTCCCTGGAGCTGCTGCTGTCTTGTGGCTCCTAGCTCACTCTTTTGGAGATCATAGAATCATAGAAAGGCTGAGGTTGGAAGGGACCTTTAAGATCTTTGAGCTCCAGCATCCTGCCAGAGGAAGGATTGCCACTCACTAGATCAGGCTGTCCAGGGCTCCCACCAAGGGTGGAAGTGGAAATCAGTTCTCTGGTATAGAGCACTGTGTTCAAAGTGACTACTGGGCATTTCTAATTCTTCCCTCCTATAGCTGTGAAGGTTCTCTCGCCCAGGTCACAGCCCTGACCAGGACCCAAAAGGTGGGAGCCTTCCTCCACTCCACTCCTCACCTCACCGAGACAGTTTGCAGTGTTGGAGGTGAGTGTGGGTTTTTGCTGATCTGCTAAGCAATTCTTAATATATTTTTAATGCAAAAACTTCTAGCTAAATGGCCATCTTCTGGTCCAATTGGGCTGTTTTCTTCTAACTAGACACCTGTGGATGCCTGTGGCCAAGACTTCTCTGCAGGAGCTCACAGGCTTCAGCTCACCCACTCTTTGTGCTAAACCCTGGCACTGCTGTGGGCTTTTTTTCCTTCTGTGCATCATTTAAAATAGCATAGAAAGTTAAGCATCTGTTTTAAAATAGCTTTGTTAAAAAAAAAAAAAAAAAAAAAAAAAAACTTACTCCCTATGGCAATCAAAGAGAGAAAGAATAACCTCCTGGCAGCATCTGCTAAGTTATAGGCGGAGAGGATCGTGTGTGGAATAAATGTGGGTCCTTGGCTTGACACTTCTGATGGGGTCAAGTTTTCCCTGCACTGTAATGAGGTCTTGTTAGGAAAGTGGGAGTGGTGAATGATGCTCTTTTCTCTTGGATGTCTGCATTTCAAGCTACCTGTAGAAGGAGTGTCGTTGGGGATGGGAAGGAGAAAAAAATCAGTGTTTCAGATATTTCTGTGTTGGGCTGTGATGTTCTGAGGTGACAGCACTGGAAGAAGAAAAGATGGGGGCAGGAATAGCAGGGGGCCAGGCAAGCTCTGCGAACAATGCACATCTTCTCCCTTTTCTTTTCTGCACCAATCTTTGTTGGTGCTTCTGTTAGATGTTTCAGCTTCAGGTTTCCATGATGAGGGACCTGGGATGTGCTGGCAAAAGCTTTGCATTCCTGGCAGCAAGGAGACTATTCAGATCTGGGGGCTCTTGTGATATCTAAGTGGATAGGGAGGGGGAAGGACTCCAAACTTTCAATCAATCCCTGTCAGCTCTTTCCCATTTGAGAGGAACGAGGCTTGCCTTGTTAAAGGCAAAATGAGAGTGAGAATGGGCAGCATGCCAAGAGCCATTTGAGAGGCAGGTGAGACTTTCTGAAGGAAGAAATATCCATTCCACTTTAAATTGAAGTGTGTTAAATAAGGATGCTGTTTAGAGCTAATAAGGCAGGCAGCGAGCTGGAGAGCACAGCTGGGGTTACGGCTCTCGGAGCTGGATTCGGCCGCAGCTCTCATCGTGTCCATGGAAATGAGCTCCAGGCAGGTGTTGCCCTAATTCCTGGCGATGCACAGTGGTCAGCATGGTTTGCTTGGCTTTGTGGGTTGTTTTTTTTTTGAGTGATTGAGTCCTAAGATGGGAGTCATGGGGGGTTGGGGCTGGGTTGGGCACTGCAGCATTTGGGGAGATGGGAAAAGCTGGCATAGCACCTGCTTTTCTTCAGGTTTTCTCTACCTGAAGGCCCTAATTCTCAGCATGAGAACTATTCTGCTTTTATTTTATTTCTAATTTCACTGCTTTTTGAATATGCTGCAATGTAAAAGAAGAGATGCAAATTATCACATAAATTCAGGTTGGAAGGTGCCACCAAAGGGACAGGTACTATACAGTAATTAAAGGACATGAAATTCTCCATGAGATGTTCATTAGAGTGCTCTAAATAGCCAATTGCTATTTCTTATCTATGCAGAAATTACTATAACGGGCACAGTTTGGCTTGGAATTTAATAAGGCCTTGCTGGGGAGTCCATTAGATCACCAGGAGGTCAGATCTAACAGCAGTGCCTGTTTGCCTCCACATTGGTATCATAGAATCATAAAATGGCTTAGGTTGGAAGGGACCCTAAAGGCCATCAAACTCCAACACTGCTGTTGTGGTCAGGGTTGCCAGCCTTGGTCTTTTGTTGTTTCACCCTGGAAGTCAGGGCAGTGCTGCCCAGTCAATGGGAGAAGGAATGGGACATGAACTAATGCACAGCTGCTGGCTCATGCTGGGGCTCAGTCCCCACTGTGCCATGGCTTATTCCTATGCCCTGCAGTGCTCCATGGCTTCCCAAGCAGATAAGTGAAGTGTAAGAGTGGGGATCTGTGATTTTTTGGGTATTGCAAGCAAGCCCTGTGCTCTTTGCACTCTCTGCACAGTGCTAGAGGACCTTGCAGTGCCCTTGTGCCTGTGTTACCTATGCTGTGTATCAGATTGCTGAGGTCCCTTCCTCACTGGGCATTCCTATTACCACTGAATGCATCACCTTTTCATGTTAAGAATGAGGAAACGCACCCGAGTGATTTATCCTGTGACGAAGTCAAGAAAGACTCACAGGAAAAAATGCTATTTCCATCCTAGCTGGTGGGCCGGAAAACATTGTCTGCCAAAGACGTGTTTCCTTTAAACATCACGGAGCCTAGGAAATGACACAAAGGATGGGACGCTGCCTGGGCATTGCTCTGCGGTGAGTCAGGCTCCCAGGGCGAGGGCTGGCTGGCAGCAGGGGCTCACACCATCGCAGATACTTTGGGTTGAGAACTTTATTGGATATTTTTGGCTGATGTCTACATTCTAGCTGCAGCATCGTTGTGCTTGGCAGTGATAATCCCCAGTTTAAAATCACGACGTGTTGTTGGGTTTGAGATCTGCAATTCCCAGCACCGCTCCTACAATTGGGTGCTGTTGTATTGTCTGCCTCTTCCCCTGGAATGGAAAACACAACGGAGGGACATTGTTGCAGAAGTTCCTGCCCTCCAAAATGGAAAAACAGACTTGGGGGCTGAAACAATTTTGGTTGCTCACTTAATTCCATCCTGCGTGAGTGAGGAACGGAAGCTTCAGAAGAAACGCTTCTTTTAATTGCAAACTAGCTTTCCATGATAATTCATTTTTTCCTCCTGAACAAGATTTCGCCCTGCCCTCAGCACCACAGCCTTTGGATCTCACTGGCAGTCTTCATGGGATTATCTTCGCTCAGGGAGAGGGCCCTGCTTCTCCAGGAACACCTCTATCTTCCCACTGCTTGAGTGGCGCTCGCCTGATCTTTCAGACACAATAATCTAAGCAGCCCTGCATCATTGGAGCCCAATTTAATGCCAAGCTGTAAATTGAAGGATCAGAAGCACCAAGCCACAATGAAATCCTGCTCGCAGATTAGGGAGTCCTGGCCGAGCAGCCCTAGAAATTGAACTAGGGGACTGGACAAAATCAATTTGTTTCACCCAAAGGGCAGAGCTGCTACTGAAATGCATAAAAAAGAGAAGGGCAGAATCTCCCATTACCATACACCTAAGTAGGGGGATGAGGCATTTAAAAGTGCAGCCTGACCTTTTCTAGCTAAAATGTCCCAAACACTGACTTGACTCCCTGTCTGCTTCCTTTATTTCCTTTTTATTTCCCTCCTCCCTCCCCCTGCCTTCCCACAACTTGGGTGGTATTTTTAGGTTCTAGCCTAAAAAGATGTAATGATGGTCCTGAAAAGGGAACTGGCTTCTATACAAACCCTGGAGCAGAGCTGGCCCAGCTGCATGTCCTTTCTTGGCAGGGAAGCAGGGCACGTAATGCAGTGTAGATGCTCTTATGAAGGGAGGGGATGTCTGGAGCAGGGCTCTCCTGGAGGACTGGGGTGTGTGGGGGACCTTGCTGGAGGACCACATTGGAGAAAAAAGGGCATTGAGCTTAGAAGCTATTGACAGAGAATGTGTTGTGCCTTCATTCTGCCTAGTGCTTTATGGATTATCTTCCCCTCACAGGAGAAATTGGTGATGTGGAGATCAAGCACGTGTTCATTTCATGCTCTCTGTAGCAGCTTCATTGTGGAGGAAGGTGGGGAGGAAGAGAGAGGCCACTCAGTGAGCCATGGCACCTGGATCTCCAGTGGCTGCTCGTGGGGCAGTGTAAGGGGAAAAGCAAGTCCCCCTGTGCTTGAAGTGTCAGCATAGGAACAAAAGCTCTGCAGAGACACGGGTAACATTGTGGCTCTTCTTCAAGCAGAGTAGTTCATGCAGTACCATGAGGAATGCAGCCATGAGGAAGACGTGGGGTCTTCTCCTGCTCACACTGCTCACATTGCTCCTCTGTGGAACAATCCATGCTCCTTGGGAAAGCAATTCCTAATTGTGACCCTACAACTGGATCCTTGATGGGTGAAGAGCAAGCAGTTCATCTAACAAATTGTGTGCACGTATGCATGCATACTTCACTTTGAAAAGCACCTTTCAGATGCACCCTGTATTGAGTACCTCCAAACTGCATTATCCTCAGATATCTGCCGTCTCAACAGCTTACGAGCAATAGTGAGTGGCCCTGGCTCCAGTGTTGATATCTGTTCTGCAATCAACTCTGCCATCAGTTCTGGTTTTGATATTGTTTCCAGTTCATTAACCATGGCTGGTGGGAGGTGGCTTGCCACATGGCAATCAGCAAAGCAGAATATCAGATGTGGCTTGATCAAATTCAAAGCAGTACGAGATGTGGAACAGATTACAGGCTGGATCACATAAGCCACAAGCCACATTAAAAGTGTAAGAACTACAATAGATATTCTGCTCTCACACTTCAACACGATCCTGAATGAAAGGATTTCCCTTGCCTCCAGCCCTTCTCTCCCCCAAAAAAGGATTTCTGTCTCCAGGAAATGCAATCCTGTTGCATGAAGTACCTTGGGTACTGTGAGCATCTTTGCATAACAATGTCGTGTCAAACAAATTCCCTCCTGCTCCTTGTCTACTGCCTGATGTATTGTGCCCCAAAACAGTTTTGACTACCTGCCACCTGATGGCTATGAAATTAACAATTGCAGAGGCAGCTGTGAAATGAAAATTAAAGTAGGGTGGGAGAAGGAAGGGAAAAGCCAGTGTTCAAGTGCTGAATCTGGGAGAGTGAAGGAAGAGGAAGACCAGTTGGGAATGGGGTCTGTCCTCCCCTCTCTGGATGGGAAACAACATCTCACAAATGCTGTATAGAAGGGCAGTGGTGTGGAAGGGCTTTCTGATTAAAAGAGTGGTGAGGCACTGAAGCAAACTGCTCAGGGAGGTGGTGGAATCACTGTCCCTGGAGGTGTTCAAGAAAAGAGTGGATGTGAGACTGAGGAACATGGGTTAGTGGGTATGGTAGGATGGGTTGACAGTTGGACTTGATGGTCTTAGTGGTCTTTTCCAACCTTAATGATTCTATGATTCAAGGTCAGGCTGGATGGGCTCTGAGTACCTGATGGAGCCCTACTCATTGCAGGGGAGTTGGATCAGGTGACCTTTAAAGTTCTCTTCCAACTTGAAGGATTCTATGATTCTATAATTAATGACAGTTAATCGGTCCATTAGTAATACAGGTCAGAATTGTCTAAGAGGGAAGATTTGCTCTTCTCTGAGAACTAAAACCCTTCCCCAGCTGCAGACCCACCACTAGCTGTGTGTGTGTGTTTGTGGGAGGAGGACAAAGAGGATATTTTGGTCCTGAATGCCAGATGTTGCGGCACCACAATGGTTCTGAGCGCCCGCATCCTCCTGGGTGCTGAGTTGGGTCCCTGGGAGATGGGGACTCAGGGCTCCACGGCATTTCCAGTGCAGATGTAATTAAAGCCTTCCCTGCCTGCCACGGAGCATATGGGACATGTTAGCAGAGTAATTAAGTTTTGTGAAGTGAGTCTTTGCAGGAGAGCTGGAGGGTGGGTCTGTGAGAGGCAGCGGGGAGGCAGTGTGTGCACCCATCATCGGGAGGGAGCACTGCCCCTGGTCCTAACATCTCCTTCTGCTATGAGCTGGGGAAATAATTAAGTGGCATCTCATTTGCATTATATATTGGGTTTGTACATCTGAAAAGATACTGAGAAAGTTGATCAGACTGCACAGGCATACTAGATGCAAAAGAATGGTATTTGTATGTGTGTAGGAACTTCATCTTCTATTTTTTCTCACTTAGAGTGAGAAAAAGCTCAATTTTTAGAAGAAGGTAAAAGTGTTAAATCAGTTCAAACAAAATTTCTTCCAGAGTTGAATGAGTTATTTGCAGCTGTACCAGTTAAAACGTCATCTTATTTTGTTTCTCCCCAAAACCAAGATTCTCCTCGAATCTCAACATACGAGTCATACTGTTTTGCCTCTCAATATCTCTTGTGTTCACCTATCACATCTTGTATTCCCCCAGCACTTTGTTTGTGTCTCTCTTACAAAAGAACCCATTCTCATAACCTCCTAGTTTCATGCAGTGAGGACTGCTGAGGTTATTAATATAGGTGATGGGTCTCTCTCTTCCTGAGGACGTATATCTACAATGACCCACTCTTTTCACTGTTCAAGATGCTGGGGGAGCAAACTGCAGACTGGGAAGGCTGGAAAGCGATGACAGACCACCAACCTCTCTGAAATGGCTCTGAAATGGCTTTTATTTTGGGCAGTGGTGATAGAAGGGGGGTTTTCACCACCAGTTTCTGTGTTGTTGGGCCACGTTGTTTGCTATTCAGAGTGAGCACGTGGCAGCTTCCGAATAGTACAAGCAGCTGTGTTTGAAGAAGTGCTCTCTAATTACACTCTTGCTTGACGAATATGACAGCCCATTGTGTTGGCCCCAGCCAGCTGTTGGTATCCTGATGTCCCTTGCAGTCCAAAATGGGCACTGGGGCACACGCTCCTTTGGCAACCCCTTCTGCTCCACAGGGCACTGACCACGTACATGCTCTTGGATGCCCAGAAGGGAACGTGCCACTCAAACAAGGGCTTATAAAACCTAGTGCTGAATGTGTCACTGATAGGCAGTTTTGCTTCTTTTTCAGATCTTAGACTCATAGAATCATTAAGACTGGAGAAGACCATTGAGGTCATCCCGTCCAACTGTCAACCCATTCCCACCATGCCCACTAACCATGTGCCTCATATCTCTGAGGTTCTTGAGCACCTCCATGGGTGGTGACTCTACCCCCACACCCATGCAACCTGTTCCAATGTATCACCACTCTTTTTGTTTAGGAGGAGCAAACACAGTTGGATGTACAGAGGCTTTTCTGGATGAGGAAATCTGGAGCTCCTGCACCTTGCTTGTACAAAGCTGAGGTTCATCATTTCCCCTGGAGCCACTCTGAAGCCCTGCTTCTTCTGCAGAGTGTGAGTACTGGCATTTCTGTAAGTCCTGTGAGTTGTGAAACACAGCTGAGAAATGCAAGGGAAGGGAGAGCGAGTTGAGCTGGGACTTTGGGTTTGGAAGTCCTTTGGAAGTGCAGGCTCCTCAGAACTGCTGAGGTGGGGAAAAATAGATCCAAGACAGGAATGCTTTCCTGGTGCAATAGAGTAGACGTTCTACCATGATGCCTACAGTACTCAGAATCACCGCAGCTAGGCCAGACAAATAAACTCGCAACATATTGGTAAATCCCTTCTTTTACCCTCTTCTGAAAATGCTGACAAGGGAGGAGCAGGGCTCCAAGTGCATGAGTGATGCTGAAAAACGGAGTCACAACCACTCCTTCCTAAAGAAACTCTGCTTGGCTTTCTATTTGGTTCGCATTTGCCTCAGCATCTGCACCACTCCTTTTCTGGAGATCACTCACTTTGGCCGGAGGGGCAGCTGTGACTGACAGTGAATCTCTTTGCAATCCCCCCCATTTCTCCCCCTGTCAAAACATTTTTTCATCGAGGATGAGAGATGCACATCTTAAAAATACTCCTGAGCAAAAAAAGCATTAGCAGTTTTTCGTGGTGGAAAGTTCAGGAGGTTTCAGTGTTCTTTTCCCTTCATTTCTAATTAGAAGTTATAGACTGGAGACTCCCCACAAGTCATTAAAGCTCCTACATTTAGCATCAGTTCTTCCAAAATATGGTGCTTCCCAAACGGTTTGCTCATCTTTTGGAAATGTTTCCCTGGGTAGTTTCCCTTGCCTCTCCTGGCAGCTGCTCCTTTATCTAATTGCTCATCTTTTGCTCATCTCAGCTGGCTGAGTTATGGTTTGAGGTTGTCAGTTTTGTATGTATGCAGTGATGGTGGTTGCTTTGGAGTTAGGAGCTGGAGCAGAGATCCAAATCTCAGGTGTTTTCCCAAACCTTCCGGTCCCCAGAGACTCTCTGGGTCAGCATGCGTGTCCTTGGCAATCCAGGGTACAAAAGGGGCCAGAAACCACACAACAACCACCTTCCCTGGCAGCCTGCTGGATTTTCCATGTCTGTGGTGGGAGCGCAGTGTTTTTTCAGCCAGCTTGTGCCTTGTATGCCACACTCAGATGAGCTCTGGTAAATCCAGTTGTGTGCTGGGGACTGGGTTTTCAAGGAGGCTGTAAGTGCAGAAAGGAGCAGTGATTTGTGGTGGCTAGAATGTTGTTCTTGCTGCCTCTCTGCAATGAGTATACTTGGGAAAGAAGGTGAGGGCTCTTCATGAGGGAATGACACTGTCTCCTGCCTTCCCTGTGCCCAGCTCTGTCTGAATTTAGGACCTCAGAAGCACATAGTATGTGATACATCTGTGCTTCTTAAGTTGGGGCTGAGATGGTGCTGCTCAGATGCCCATACCTACAGAGCTTCCCGTTTCTCTTTGCTCTGCTCATAAGGCAGAAACTTTATTTGCAGTTCGCTTTGCAGCATCTCAGCTTGGAAACTGCAGCAGTGACAGGGAGGAAGAGAAGAGAAGAAATATGTAACTAGGTCAGTCTGCTCCACATTACAGCTTCATCCTTTACCCGGGGAGGAGCTGTGGTCTTTGCCCGCCTCTCGCTGTTCCCATTCAGTCACTTGATGGGGTTTCTAGCTACTTTGAGCCTACAACCTTCAGATCAAGATTTTTCTTTTAAACTTGGCTCCCACGTTCGACTCTGCTTCTTTCAACCTGTGTTCAGAGGCTCACAGTGAAAGAAACCTTTTGCTGTATTTAATTGTAAAAGTTCCTTCCCTATAAAACTCCTGGCAAACGGGGCTGGCTCAGTGGTTAGTGCTTTGCTCTCCTCCTTGCAGGGGCAGAGTTCAGCTGCTCAGTGCCTGACTGCCTGTTCCTTTGCCCAAGAAGGAGTTTTTAATCACAGTAGGATGGGATGGTTTGGCTTATTCACAGCAAGGCTGCAAAGCCGATTGCTATTATGTCTCTTGTTCAAATATGGCCTGGATTGTTAATGAAGCTTTAACTGTTTTGTGGCTGGTGTGTGATGAGTTGTTGGGCCAGTGGCTGCACATATCTGTGCAGTCAGCATCAGCTGCTTTCCTGCTCCCTGTTTTGCACCACCTCTCTCCACGTTTATGCTGATGCTCAGACATCAAAGTGTGCGTGGGGCATTGTCCCCTCTTCTTTTGCCTCTTCATTCTGAAGCCGGAGAGATAAAGCTGCTCAACAAGGCTGCCTTAATTGGCAGGTATTATTAATAACAGTATGAAAGATGTGACATTTCTATCTACTAGTAAGCAGCGTGTGAACTACAGGGAGGTGCTGCACTACACACTCTGTGATCCTGCCCTCTGGCAAGTAGCACCAGGAGGGTGGGAGGTGAGGCCACACGCAAAGCTGCAAAGCTGCGTGCACTCAAACCTGCACAGAGAAGCCTTCTCTTTTACTGGGATTGAATCTAAGAGCAAAGGAAGGTGAAGACTGTCGTAAGCTGCCAGGAATCATCTGCCCAAAGAAACTATGGATGTCCCATCCCTGGAGGTGTTTGAGGCCAGGCTGGATGGGACCCTGGGCAGCCTGAGCTGGTACCTGATCTAGTGATTGCCAATGGCAACCTCCTGCCATGGCAGGAGAATTGGGACTAAATAATCCTTGAGGTCCCTTCCAACCCAAATAGTTACAAGAGGTAATGGTTTCAAGTTGTGCTAGGTGAGGTTCAGGTTGGTAATAGGAACAATTCCTTCTCAGAAAGAGGGGTGATGCATTGGCATAGGCTGCACAGGGAGTGATGGAGTCACTGTCCCTGGAGGTGTTCAAGAACTGCGGAGATGTGGCACTGAGGGATGTGGTTGTGGGCATGGTGGGGTGGGTTGGTGATTGGACTTTGTGATCTCAGAGGTCTTTTCCAACCTTAATGACTCTGTGATTCTGATATCTGGATGAGGGGTCTGCTTCTCAAGTATTAGTGAGCATTTTAGAACCAAAACTGATTTTATTTTTGTTTTTTGGTTCTTAATGAATCTTGTACTACTCAGGCTCAGACAGTATTTGCAAACCATGGGGAGAAAAAGATTTAAAAACAACAACAACAGAAGAGCATTAGAGGAAAATAATCTCATCAGCCCCAACTCTCCAGCAGCGCTGGAGACAGGAAAATGATGCCTTTTTATTAGCCTTATTGTCTTTAATTAAAGCATTCAGCAGAACCCTCTGATAATGGACTGCAACTGAGGTCGGCAGCATTTGTAATAACACAATACAGGGTTCAATTAAGTTGTACTTTTGTAGCTTTTCATCTCCACTTTAAACAAGCTGGTGATATATGCAGAATGATTACCTTTCTGAGCTGGGTAAAAAGAGGGGGGGCGGAGGGGCTTGGGAGAACAAATCACTTGTTGCTGTATAACTGATGCTATACAAATAATCCGTTTCCCCACCTTGCTCTCATGTATTCAGCCTGCTTGTAGGGTACCCCATCACTGCCATCCAGCCAGGCTGGTTGTAATTTGGCTGCTATACTGCAGCCATTAGGAGAGGTTTTTGTATACCACATCTTTGTGTGATTATGGGGATCTGCAGCAGGTTTCCTAGATCTGAGCCTTTAAAAAAATGCATTTCTGATGGTTGCAGTACCTAAAGAACTCCAAACAAACAGGGGGATCAGAGGCAGCGGAAGAAAAGATCAGAGGTCTGGATATAACCATTTGAGCTGAAAGACTGTGGATGATTGACATGCAGTTGATATTTGCTGCTCCTTCTTTTCCCTGCTCTTTTGAATTATTGGCCATAAAACACCCTGCAGTCTCACTCTTGCTGTGTCAGAGAGAGAGAGAGAAGCCAAGAAAGGACCCACATGGCTAACACTTAACTTTATCTTCTCCATTAAGTAATGCTAAATTAGAATGGAATCGCTCTGGTAATACAGGTGACAGCTATATGAAGACCAAATGAATTCCCTATGATCAGCACCATTAAAAAGAACACGTTGGCAGAATTCATGATGACGGGACACTTACTGTGTGTGTAACTCATGGATGTGTGGAGGAAACCCGTGGTAAATCCAGCCAGTGCTTTATGTCAGGCTTTAAAAAAAAAAAAAAAAAAGTGGCTTTTAGAGCTTCTGTTCAGATCCTCATCTCTCCAGCCCTGATGTAAATGGGCTTTCCTTGCAGGGCTGGTGGTAATCTCTCTGAATTTATGGCATGAGAAGGGGCTGTGGAGAAGGTAGAGCTGAGGTCCCCATCCTAGTGCTTGCTATCATGCTGTGGCACCCCACAATGGCACACACAAAGGCATCAGCCTCTGTTTACAGACAAAAATTGCAGTGAGGCAATTACCTTCTGCCTCCTCACAGCACGGTTTCACCTGAATACTGTTCATTCCATGTGTTTTTACTGTCTCTCGTGTAGTGCAGCTATGCACTGTCAAACAGCTGTTCAGCTCTACCCTAGAAAAATAGCTTCAATAAAGTGCATTTCCCATACAGGTCATATATTGGTTAATTCTTCCTTTTGGGAGAACTTCCAGACAGGAAATGTGGAGGCAGAGAATGCTGTCCCAGCTGAGCACAACTTCTAAATTAAACCCAGTCCCAGCTCCCACTACCTGCCATTGTTACTTAGGTGGAAAGGGAAAGCAGAGGGCTGAGATTTGCTGTGGTTACGTCTGGCTGCTGTGTCACTGCTCCATCTCACAGGACAGCTTCATCCGAGGGTGAACTGAGGGCTGCAGAGTACATTCCTACCTCTGCAATAGAACAACCAGATTTAGAATCACAGAATGGCTTGAGTTGGAAAGGACCTTTAAATGCCATCCGGTCCAACTCCCCTGCAATGCACAGGGCAGCTCTATCAGGTGCTCAGAGCCCATCCAGCCTGACCTTGGCTGTCTGCAGGGATGGGGCATCCAACCCACCTCTGGGCAGTCTGTGCCAGTGCCTTACTGCCCATATTGTAAAAAACTTTTTTCCTTATATCCTCTTTAGTTTGAAACCTAAAGAAGATATAAGTAAGTTTTTCCTGTTTTTCTTCGTTTGGCGAACACAGTAGGCAGTGCCACAGCTATGCCATATTGTATCCAAGTATGTGGAGGGGTATTCTGATGCACTGGGCTCCCTTCATTCAAGAAGTTAAAACCTGTTGGGAAGGAAAAGCGTGTTGAAGCTACCTACAAGCTGAACTGGCTCTGGCAGGTTTAGTAGAGAGACAAGGCACAAAAGAGGCTGCTTCTGGTCATAACCCTCAGATCATGTACTCCACCAAATCAGTTTGGGTTTTTGGATGTCATTTTGTATGGTCATTGCAGAAGCCACTTCTGTGAAGTCTCAGGTTGCCCTGTGCTCCCCATGGTGTTGCTATTATTGCACCCTGACTGCCTCTGAGACAATTTCTTGCCTATTAAAATGCAGTTATGGCCTAGAAAGTGATAGTGTAAGAATGGCTTATCAGTGCTCTGTAGCTATTTGCTCTAATCATCCGTACCAAAGGCCCGAGAATGCTCCCAGAGAAGCCAATAAGACTTTTTCCATTGACTTCAAAGGCAGCAGAGAGCAATTTAGCTGCTGCCACCAGACAAAACAGATTAGGCTACAGCTGGTACTTCCACAGCTAACTTGGCTCTGAAATCCTGACAATCTAAATGTATTTTTGCTACATGGAATACTTAAAAATAGACAAGATAAAGTAGTAGGGAAAACAGATTGCTGGGAATGTTTCTTTCCTGCTAGGAGAAATGGACTAGCTGAACCTAGCAGGGCTTTTCCATCTCAAGTGTGTGTGAGTCTATGATTTTTGTCAGCAAACTAAGCACTTCTGAGCCAGAGGCAGCACAGAAAGCCGTTAAAAGCAATTTAGAGGTGCTGGTATCGTAATTTTTCACTCCAAGAGGAACTTCTATTTTTGCATATGTTGTAGGGCTCAGAAAAATTCCCCTGAATCCAGTGAGACGCTGTGCCGTGCCTGCATGGAGACAATCCTTGGACACAAACAGTAAGTCATAATAATGCATGTGTTTTGATGGGGCTGTTCCTCCCATCTGCCTCCTGGGAGGAGGATATTGAGTGTGCGACGTTGGAGAAGATCAAAGAGGCTCCTATAGCTAATAAATCACCAATAATGGGTGACTTTGCCTGCCCACACATAAGGAGGGCAGCAATGTTTAGTGAATCAATGTCTCAATACTCTAAACTATCCTCGGAATAGTTCCTTCGAAGGCATGCAAGACAGGGGTCTTTTTCGATTTAGCCTTCAGTAACATGGAGAATGCAGTTCGAGATGAATGGCTTCCCACGCACCAGCAATCATAGTAAAACCCTGTCTGTCACCCTCACAGACTGCATCAGAACTTGGCCAGGAACTCTGATCTTTGGAAAGGAGAAGTTAAAGGAAATGGAAGAGTAATAAATGAGAGTTAAAGCCAAGCCCCTCAGACTATATATAAAGATAGTTTACTCATCCCAACTCTACTCCCAGAGGAAAGCAAGGGCTGTGTAAATGGTACAGGGGAGGGATGCACAAGCTGAATGAATAACTTTTGCTGAAATGGAGCCAGCACAGGGCAGCCTGCCTAAGGAGCAGATCCCCAGCAGGGCTGGGGCAGAGAGAATGCCTTGCCTGGAACTTGGAGATAGCCCATAATTTCAGCAAGAAGGCAGAGAAGTGCCTGGCTGGTGAGCCCAGCACCCAAGCTGGGACCCCTTTAGTCCTAGGGAAAGACCAAGCTCCCTGAAGCACTCAGCATGGGCTCAGTACAAACCTGAGTGTCTCATTAGGCAGGTTTTCCACCCTGGAGGAGAAGCTCTGCCTGCGCTGACCTTAATGTGAAATTAAAGCCATTTAAGCAGGTAACAGTCAGACAGCTGGGTGCAACCATGCGATGGAGGCGTTTGTCTCTATTTGCAGACAAGCTGTGTATGTGCTTCCACTCTGCTCAACTTTTGCTGCTTGTTTATTTAGCTAATAAGAGCCAGCAATCTGCCTTGCACAGCCGTGCAGACAGCAGAGCAGAGCATGCCCGAAGACAGGCTTTTGTTAAACACTTGTTGGCCTTATGGCAATAGCTGTGGCTCACCTGCTGCAGGAGGGAGCTGCAGGGAAGGCAATTGCTTTTGCTCACTTGGGGCATGTCCTGTCCCTCTCCATCAGTCTGTGTACAGAACTGATGCATTCCCATTCCTGGGGAGGAGTTACATCATTACCAAGAGTCTCTGTAGTGTGCCACCAGTTTCCTGCATCTCACATCTATTTTGATACTGATGGCAGCTGGACCAGTGTTGTCATAAGGTCCGTGCCTCCGTCCCTCCAGAGACAGACAGGAGGAGGCAGCTAAGCGTCTCTGCCCATGTCAGTGCTTCAGAAAAGGAGACCGAATTTAATCACAGAAGAGTGCAGTGGGGACAGCTGCTGCAAAACTTCAGCTTCATCCATCTCTACAAGGGGACTAATGTTGCATTTCAGGAAAATGCGGTGCCACTGCCTCATCTTCTGCTTCTGCACCTGGCAGTCCTTCCTGAATTTTTAAGCATTAGTCTCAGTGCTTCCTGCTCTTACCAACCAGCCTTGGGTATCCCAGGTGCTACCTGGGAGGGAAACACAGCTGCTGCCTTCGTGAGTTATCCATCTTCTCCTTTTGTGATAAAGATGCTGATCTCTAGAAATGCCTGTCCTGCATTGCTTTGTGCTACAGGCATGGTGGTCATGGGGTTGATGGTTGGACTTGATGATCTTAGAGGTCTTTTCCAAACTTAATGATTCTATGAACTCATTTCAGGGGGCCATCAAACAGACAAGAGAAGCTCACCTCTGATTCTGGGCCCATATCACAGACAGAAGCTAGAGGACTCCAGCTGTACTTCCTCATCACACTGTAAGCCATTCTCATTGCAACGCCTCCATTGCCAACATCTTCCAGCATGAATGTTGAATGTGTGAATTGCTGTCCTGGATATATAATTCTTAGCTCTCTCACAGTGATGAAAGACTTGCAGAAACAAGTTTTCTAAGGCTTCTGCCTTCTTTTTTCCCATTCCTTTAGCTTCTTGCCATGCTGCTTTGAGCACCTTCCCACAGTGTGAACGGGTTTGGTGGCAAAGGAAAGAGCACAGAGAGGGAAGTTCCTTGGGAGCTCTCTGAAATTAAATGGGGAAGTCAGCAGTGAGCATTTCCCCACGGGCCCTGACCTTGCTGGAGCTTGCTGAAGGCAGCAGAAGCCTCCTTGAAAATGATATCTACAGCTTTTAGGTAAGGTCCCAGTTTCCTAAAGGATGCGTTAAGGACCACACACCCATCGTGGTAGGCGCTTTGTAAGCACAGAACAAGAACCATGCACACACATGCACACATTGCTGCTTGCATGGTTACACACTAAACGGGATGTTTTGGGGTCGTAAATTTAGCTGTCTATTATGCATTCACAGGTCTGCTAGAGCACAAAGGAGCAAATGCTTCCTCATTTATCCTACGCTTAGCTGCTAATTAGGAGCTTTTAGGACATACAGTTTGAGGTGTTACCAATTAGCTCAATTGTGGACCAAGTGTGGAGCTGTTCTTTGTTTGTCACAGTCATTTAAAGCCAAAAAACAAATACCGGCGTCTCCTCTCTCTTTCCCCTGCGCCTTTGCATAGCTGCGCGATGAAATAATAATAATTTCATTGTCTACTTTTCAAAACTCAACTTTTAAAACAGGTTGTAAAAAGCCCCCACGTGGCTTATTTTGCCTAATTATTAAAAGTCAGGCTTTAAATTCGAGAAGAAAGGCTATATTAAAAAAAAAAAAAGGCACGAAAAGGAAAAATAACTAAAGAAAGCAGATGAATGAGTGGAATATGCTAGAAGTATTCTTCTATTGTTTACCATCCGGTGTTTTGAAGGGAGCTATGGGAGGTAAGTGCTTGAAGACCACATGACTTCAGAGGGGCTTCACACCATTTCACTGTGGCTCTGTTGAAGAATGAATGTCAAACAAAACAAAATAACCGACTAACATTAGATGCAGAGAAATAGAAGAAAATTGAAGAACTTTTTTTGAAAAAAAAGAAAGAAAGAAAGAAAAAAGTTCTACTTTGGGAGTTTGTTTTCTGTTTTCCCAGGAAGCTACCTACCTCACGGCATGAGAGACTTGCTTGGGCTGTACTCTCTTGTAGGAGCCAGCTCCACCTTGATGCAGCCTGGACCCACTGTGGACAGGAGGTTGAAGGACTGCATGGACAGAAGCTGAGCTGGTGGACATGGGGAGAAGGAGGAAGAGCAAACTGTAGCATCTCAAATGTGGGGCAGAGGACCTATGCTGGAACTGTGAAGCTGTCAACAACTAGAACAGTCTCTACAGGTTTGTCTTCCTCCTCACTCTTCTTCTCTTGAGATTTTGTCCTTTAACTTGGTAACATGAGATATAAAGGAAATAAATGAAGGCACAGATGCACGTGGTCCATGCTCCCTCCTGTCAGGTGGTGGTAAACCCACTGAGCAGGCGAGCTCAGCTTTCAACAGTTTCCTTCACATGTTATATCTAATTGGGAGAATCCTGGGTTTTGTCATTGATGATTTTAGCAAGATGGTCTTCTGAGACATCAAAGAAGTCCAGCTGGTAACCCATATGGAGAAATATATATATATATATATTCTATAAACATACTATCCCTAGAAAGCTCTTGTACACACTATGTGTGAGCTCACTCTGTACACCTACTCTTCACTATAGCCCGATTTTAGACATTGCATGACAGATAGTCCCACTGATACCTGTCAGTATTTCTATTTGGAGTCGACTTGGAGTTTTCTGCAAGGTAGCTGGTGCTCTTGTGGAGAGGAAAACTTTTCCCTGTTTGTTCTGTAAGTCTTTTCACCCATAGCTGCTTCATTGATTGCTGATTTTTGCTATGAGTGGAGGATCAGATTCACCCTTCTCTGTTTTCTTGTTGGAAAATGCAAACCAGGTACTTGGAGATTATTTCCATGGGCTTCCTTGGTCAGTGGCAATATTGGCAAATCCAAGATTCAGCGTTGTGTTGGTCGGAGATGCAGCTTTAACACCATTTAATTGCCAGCAAAGATACAGCACATACAGGAGAAAGGGGATAATTTATAAAAGTTTCAGAACCCCATTTTTTGGGGTACTTATATCCTCAGAAACACAGGGAAGTGGATCTCTCTTTTTTTTTTTTTCTTTCACTTCTGCTCTGATAGGCTCGGTGCTGGACACTGGGAAACGTCTGATCCTCAGCTGAGGTGCAGCTACAGCTCAACCAGGAGTGAAATGAGGGCATTTCAGCTCAACCAGGAGTGGTGAGAGGATGGCAAAACTGTATTTTAATCCTTCTTCAAGGTTGTTCATGCGGAGAGACATGTATGTGCAGATAGCACCTTGTAACTGTGCATCTGGGTCTCAGACTGTGCTAATCCCAGGCATGTACTGATGTGCTCCAGGCTGAGACTGCTGCCATCTGAAGGCAGGTGCCCCCAGCCCATGAGAGATGCTGTCACAGTGCCAGCTGGGTACTCTCCTTGATAAAACTTCATCCCCTCACTTCCTACATTCATTCACTTGTCAAGAGCAGAGGCTCGTTTTAACACTGTGGATTCTAAATTTTCTCTGATGCAATTATTGTTTGACACCGCAGCCCTTCCAAGAACCTTACATAAGGAAAGGGAAAGAATTAAATATGAGAAAAGTCTAAAAATAAAACTATTAAAAGGAGACAGAAGCTGTTTTGTGAGCAGCAGGAATGATGTGGTGCCTCTGGGAGAGGATGTGCTGAGCCAAAGGAGATGTTCTGCTTTCAGGCAGTGCCTTTCATTATATTTCAGTGAAGTTCTGTGCTTTTCTGAAGTTCTTAGGTGCAGCGCTTTTAGAAATGAGCCTGTTCTTCCTCTTTGCTCTTGCAAAAACCGCGACTTTCATACCATTTCCCAAGCCAATCTTCTTTTACAGATTGTGCAGCCAAAATTTCTCTTCTCTAATTAACCCAGAATGGTTTTTGAAGAAGTTTTAGCCACAGAGAACATCGAATTTAGCTCTTAGCCTGGAGCCAAGCTCTAGGCTAAAGAACACATGTCATTTTAGGAATTCATGCAGACACACCTTGACATCTGGGATGTGATATGTTGCCTGCGCGCTTCCCTGCTGAGCCGGTGAGCAGTGGTGGGTAGCGCTGATGCTGCAGGTGAAGCATCAGGTGTTTTGCCATTCGTTCCAACGCCTTGTCCAAGCTAGACAAGTAATTGCAGCTGATTTCTCTGACACATGCAAGCCCCTTCTGCTGGTGTTTGTCTATGTGATAACTTAATTGCTTCATTTCTTTTTCGGGTTGCTTCTGTGCAGCATACTGTAGCGTTTCCTAAGTATGTCCCATAAAAAAATTGCCTTCTCTGATTTCCAATGGAATGTTCCTTTGTAGTGCTAAAAGACAGCCAAGAATACGGAACGCACAGCGTTTTCCAGCGTGATTTCAAAACGTCCGTAACGGAATGTGGTTCACAGGTATCTGGTGAAATTCAGGTATGGAGTTTTAAGGGATCTTCAGAAATCATCTGCCTTGAACTAGAACCAACCAGGCTTCCAATTCGATAAAAGCCTCTGGTGCTGGTTGTTCAGCCTCTAGAAACAGTAAGGTTAGCATCCAGGTCTGCCTGTTGTAGGGCCCTCTCCCACAGGCAGATACAACAGCCCCTGAATCTTGTTACCTGCAAGTAGGTGTCTAGCTTAAACTAATCAAATGAACTTTGTTCCTTTGCTTCTGTTCCAGAAAGCATGAATTTCCCCCTCTTTTAGATGCCCTAGATGGGATGAAGCCCTCTTTGAATGTTTTTCTCTCTGCAATGGCTGTAGAAAAAGTCTGGCAGATGGCACTTGGCAAGACTAGATGAATATGCACTGAATGTCTCATTTGCATTGGGTCCCTTTTTGTCTTCATGGTTTGGGCACCCAACATCTGAGATACCAATTTCACATCCCTGTGATCCTCAGTGTGTTCTTGAGCTTTCTTTTCTGCACAGCTGTGACTCATTTCTCTGTGCTGTATTTGATGATGTTTGGAACAGTGACAGGGAGAGATGAGTCTGTGATGGTTTCTTTCTCAATATCTTGTCTGGGCTAAATAAAGGTAAAACCTTGATGAGCTACACTAGCATCCTGTCCAGAATACGTGTTGGAATGACAGGCTAGGAAGGTGATGGCTTTGAAATGCTAAACCATCAACATTTATAATGGAAGCCCATTCAGAACCAAAGAAGAAGCAATGATGTGAAGCCGAAGTGTTTTGAGTCCTCAAGATTAATTTATTTTAGAGATCCTATCTGTTGTCCAAAAGATGTTTTTGGAAAATGCTGAGAGGGTAATTTAAAGTAACGATAGCTTGTGGAAAATAGCAAACAGGTGGAAGATCATTCCTGAACAGGAGAAAGTAATGCATTATTTGCTATCACTTACTGCCATGGAACTTAATCAACAAAGAAAATGTGCTTTCCCTCTGGGGTAAATATCCTTCACGAGGCCATTGGTTTTTAATCCTGCCTGTGTGCCCACAGAACCAGACCTTTGCTTCTTCTGGCTAAATGCAGCTATATGCAAGGTTCATGGAAAAGCTTTCCTCTTGAGCTATAGAGCCATCAAGCAGTGGGGCATCATGTCACATTCTGCAGAGAACAAACTTCCACCTAAGTAAGCCTATAACGTGCATCTCTGAGTCCTTCTGAAGGAAAGCCAGCTGCATGTAAATTGAGGCGGCTTGGTTTCCTGAACTGCCTCTTCAGAGGCAGCAGAAATAGGAAGGATGAGTGAGCTTCTGTGCTTGCTTGCTTCTTTATTCTGAAAGCTACCGGGGACCAGCTGCACGGTAACATTAACCTGTTCCACTTTTCTTTTTGTCAGTGAGCTCCAGCTACTTTCCAAATGTGGTACAAGCTTGCAGTTACGTGTGACAGCGTCTTTAGATGCACTCTATTTTTAAAGTTCAAAGAGCTTCCTTATTAAGTGCTACATGTACTCAGCATATGAGTGATAAGCAGCAAGCCTGTTGGGCAAGGAGAAGCCAAGCTGTTGCGTCTCACTCCATCTAAATGACCCTGGTGGGGCTGCTCTGAGCCAAACATGCCATCATTTTGTGCTCCTGATGGTCGATGCCTATGCAGCAAAATGCTCTTATAGCAAGAGAGGGCACAGAAAAAACATGGAGGAGAACCTCATCCTACTGCTTCTCTTTGCCAGCCAGTTTCTAAAGTGAGGATGCAGAGATCATTTTCACCCCCGCATTAGTAAAGCAGAGAAGTTTTGTCTTGAAATCTCTTACAAAGTGCCACTTTTAGCCTGCCTTGCTCATGACTGCATGGCTTTGGATTTTTGTCTTTTTCTTAACTACCAATCAGCCACCCTCCAGCTGCAGTAATAACGTGTGGGATGGCAGTTGCCTCCAGTGGCTGTTTAAATTAAACACAGATCTACTGAATAGACACTGAGTGTCAAGAGATCTCTTCTGAGAAGTGAGAGGAGGATCTGCTTCCCTGTTAGCATTGCCAATGTGTTTCTGAACCTAAGGACTACACCTTTCTGACTTCAGAATATGTCCGTAATCATCTTCCTTAAGCAGCCTGTGTGCCTGCTGTCTCCTGGCTGAAGGTTATAGGCTGTGATTATGCATTATATTTAGAATCTTCTAAAATTTTGATCAGCCTTGGAGACTCAGCTTCAGTTCTCAAATGAGTGCAACAGGGCTGTTAGCCAGGCACTGGGGGGCTGCTTCAAGCCAGAGACTACAGTGAGCTAGGGGAAGCAAAGAAGGGGATGTGGCTAGGGGAGAGACATCCCTGGAGAAAGTGACCCTACTGCTTTATTCAGCACTCAGGATGCCAGTTCAGGCAGCATTTCCCAGATGGACCCATGGGATTACAGTCAGTGTTAACTTCAAAGCTGGGTACTATGGGAATATGAGGGGCGCAGGTCATGGATGTCCTTGAGGGCAGCTCCTTTCTCCCCATGCTGTGAAGAGCAGATGTGGTATAAAAGCTTCCTCTAGGAGAGGGCATGATTAATCTTTGCTTCTTAGAGGATGACAAATATATTATATTCGCCGACATGCACACGCATTCTCTTCGTCTGACGGGTGACCCCTGTCTTAATGCCAAGCGTGCGAGGTCCGGCTCTGTAAACGAAGAGGAGAGCTTTGCAAGCTCATTAATGCTTTGAAGTCGCTCATTAGGAGCAGATTCCTCTGGAGCTGGCAAGCGTAACACCCTTTGTGAGCACAGCTTCATTTGATATTAATGCGGGTGCTGCAGCTGGAGGCGTACAGAGATGCTGAGCTGCCGTTCTGCACACATAGACCAGCATAGTGGGTTGCTGTGGCTGTAATAGGAAGGGTAAAGGGAAGCAGAGAATGTTTTTGTCCTCTCTTGGCACCTCAAGAGGTGACATTTCCTCTTGGCAGGGTTTTTATGTGTGGTAGATTAACCCAGTCCTCTGCTGAGCTGCAGCATCCTGCATTGGGCCTTCCCAGTCCTTCCCATAGTGAAGAATGCTCCAGCATGTCTTCAGCAGAGGGGATGCTCTGATGAATAGGTTTCTCTGTGTGGGCATCATGGGAAGCATGGCAGTGCATGGAGGCCAGGCCATTTGGGGATCTTCTGGGAGGGGACAAGACTGGGAATGGGTTGCAGAATGCCAGTAAAGCAGTGGCAGCCCTGTGTAGAGATGCTGGCCTGGGAAGTGTGAGAGTGGCTGAAATCAGAGATGTAAAACATCAGGTTGCTGTGGCTTAAAGGCTAAAGACTTAGTGCATGTAGCTGTTTTGAGGCTGTGAGTTTGAATCTCATGTGAGTCAACAGAGAGCTTTTTTTTTTTTCTTTTAAAACAAAATAAAAGCTAGACAAAATAGAAGCTGTACCTCACCCCAAAGGAGAAAGAAGGACTCATCTCCCCACTGTCTCTTCTGATCAAATGCCCCAAAAAATCTGAACTACAGAGGGAGTAAGGACCAGGACCCAAGGTGGAAGGATGGTGCTAGAACTGCTTGGCATCTGCAGTGAGCACTGGTGGGCTGGCAGAGCTGCTCGTGTGCCTCTGGGCACCAGCAGGGTCAGGATGACAACCTCCAAAGATACCTGTGCTCCTGGCACAATGGTCTGGCATGGCATGTGGGTTCCTTTCTGTTCTCCATGGCTCGTGAGAACTGTTAACTCCTGGTTTGGCTGGGGTGGATAAATGGGCTGAGCAGATGCTATTTGGTGGTGGATCACCAGGATGTGAGGGAAAATCTATGAAAGTTTGGAAAATGCATGAGATCAGAAAACGTTTTTTTTTGTGTGGTAGGTAAAGGGAGTCAGGCAGCTTTTCTTTCTGTGCCTTGCCAGATTTGCTGGAGACCTTAAAGGAAGTGGTGAGGAGAGGAAGATGTTGCTGATCCTGGGAAGAGCCTTGAGTTGGTACTTTGGTGGCTTGGTGAGGTGAGTGTCCTTGAGGAGAGGACCTGGCTGGCCAGGGGACAGCAGGCAGCCCACCAGGATGGCCGAGTGGTGAAGGCGTTGGACTTAAGATCCAATGGGCGCATGCCCGCGTGGGTTCGAACCCCACTTCTGGTAGGAGCCTCCTTTTTCTTTCAGGCCACAAACCCCATCCTGGCCTTTAGACCATCTGTTTGGAGCAGGGGAGGGAGCTGTTAGCCAAGATACTGTGGCACTGAGACCATTGGACACCCCAGTATGAACACTCTGGTGGGACTGAGCGACTTCATCATCCAGGCTGGATGTGGAGAGAGATGTGAAGCAGTCCCTCTAGCACACGGTTACATCTCTTATCCTTTGTGCAGGGAGTGTTGGGATCGTCATGGGCTTGAATCCCACATGCCACCAAAATAGAGACTTGTTTTTTCCAAGACAGAAGTAGAAAAACCTGACTATCCTGTGGAAGATAAAAAAAGATGTTGAGCTTTACACAGTTCAGGCAAGTCACAAGTAGGAATATGTGCAAAGAAGTGGGTTTGAGTTTTGGGTTTCATGCTGGCTTCTCCTGCCAACTCTGCTCTGTGACCCCATGCTCGAGGCTTGGATCACTCCAAGCACCATTTGGCACTTTTTGGAGGGATCTAGCAGCGTCAGCAGTTCCTGGAGCTGGTCTAGAGGGCTCACAGTATGGCACAAGGATGTTCCTGGTTAAGCTGGGGAAATGCAGCAGAAACTGAGAGCTGCTCCTGTGCTAGCATGCCTTGGCACCCACAAACACGCATGAGATTTCTTCATTCCCTTCCTCTAGTGTATTGATGGGCAGTACACATTTCCCTTTGAAAAGATTTAGCCCACCAGACCCATGGAGATGCTGTCAGACTTTCATTTGGCTGCTTTGCTCTAACCCCGAGGCCAAACGGAAATGTCCTACTGCTGGGACATGATTTGAAGTGATGGTGTTAATTTGGTTAATTAGGATTCCTGGGTAGCGTGCGTGTCTTGCAAATCAGCTTACCATTGTAGTATCTCCGCAAAGAGTTATTTGCTGGTGCATGAGGTTATGTATGAATTTACGATTATGATGTAGCACCATTAATTTCATGCTTGTGGCAGATGATGCAGCTCAATTAAAAGTTGCATGTTAAGATCCTTGGCTCTCTCTGATATATAGGAATCGGCTCGTGGCCTGCAGGAAGGATTACAAGGCCTGTAACTGTGGCCATATAACAAATGGGGCAGGACCCAGAGGAGAGGACATGGGAGGAATTACTGCTCCTCTCCCACTTGATTAGTTCTGGGAGTGAAATGTTTTGTGTATCTGCCAGTTGCGACTAACCTCGGTCATTAAGTGATGCAAAGAATGACAAATACATCTCTGGGAGCACACCAGGGGGTCTGAGCAGCACTGCGGGTCTTTTGCCTCTGATGGCTTGGAGTCAGACTCCTGTTTAGTCCATGTGTCAAAGGCATTTACTGCCCTTCACTGAGTTCAAAGCCCAAATCACCTTGTTTAAACTTCCCTGTTGATCCATATTCTCACAAATCTTGTGGTTTTTCTACTCTAAGGGTATGAGCTCTGCTCTGCTCTTGATCCACAGAGGGTATCTATCTACTTTGCAAAACTATTGGGCAGAAAAAGTGTTGTCTGCAGGCACCCCGATCTGAATTAATAGCCTTTGAATGGCACAGCTCTGCACACAGGATTGGGTGAACATCTGAGGCCACGTGTTGATTCACCTCAGGACTGAGATCAAATGGCAGAGCCATGTAAGAGAGCCGAGCAGGAGATCTGGGGCTGGAGCAGCAAGGAGGACAGCGCTAAGGGCATGTTAGGGCTGTGGTGGACTGCTAAATAAGGAACATGGCTCATTGGGTATGGTGGTGTGGTGGGTTGATAATTGGGCTAGATGAGCTTAGTGGTCTATTCCAACCTTTACGGTTCTATAAGGCTATGATAAGTAGCCTTTCACCAGGCCACAGCTTTCCTACTTCTCATAAAGTCCTGTAACCTCCAAGTGTGTGACAAAGTTAAAGGAGCAGCTTGTCCTTAATATTTATTAAGATGGTTACTGCTGATTAAATACCAATAGTTTATTGAAATACATTTATTATAGATTAACCGTGCAGTATGACATCTGTTATGTTGTGGTTAAAAGTAAACCTCAGTAAAAGGTTTTTAATAATGAATTTGTATTGAAGTAGTGTATAATAAGTATCTTTAGCAATCTCACTCTCTATTTCACAAGACAGTTTTATGTTCAATAAATACCTCAAGATTATTAAAAACATATTTATCAAAGATTAACAGTGTTAAAATAGATACAAATCTAAGCTGCTAAGCTCAATAAGTGTGCCTATAATAATCAATTCCCATATTAAAACACAATAATAGCCCTGTTTAAATGAAATGGGTTTTTGGGATCTTTGTAAGTGCCATCTTTTGCTGTGTGCTCCTGCTTGCAGATCTCAGATTAGATCATGGAATGTTTGTACTTAAAATAAATCAAAGTAAAAGCAAACCAGTCCAGGCAGCTTCAGGAACGAGGAACCAGAGCTTCAAAGGATGTAGGTCAGTGCCAGACCACAGGCATCACAGCAGCCTGTCTGGCTTGCCCCAGCTCTACATCCTGAAGAAATCCCCATACCCAATCCAAATTACAGCCATGACACTTCCTGCAGCCCCACCACTTCCAGGATCGGGAGTTTGGAGCAGCAACTCTCAAAGTCTCCAACATCATAGATGCACCCACTCTGTTTTGGTGAAACAGACTGCCTGTCTTGTATCCCGTTATTATCTAGTGCTTGGAGGCAGAGTGCTAAAATGAGCTCACTATTTAGGGAGGTAAACAAAATGTTATTGTTTTACTGTTGTTATGCTATTGCTATAATTGCCAGCTGGTGGGTAACGAGAGCTTCAGCCTGTGCTGTGCTGCAGCTGCTGGGAGCAGCACCCCAGGTGCTCACTTTTTGTGTTGTGGGTGCCTCTTGGAGCATTTGGTGGTCAGTGTGGGTTGTTACCTTTATACCTGTGATGTATTGGTGGGGAAATTTGCCTCTTGTGATGGCAGAATCTCAGAAAACAGCCCGAGGGACAGACATCCCTCATTGCTACTCAGCAGTTCTCAAATACTTGGTGCTTTACTGTCTCCCACTTGCCTGTTGACTCCCTCCTTTTTCAGTATGCGTTTGAATGATAGATTCAGACACTGTCTTACCTCTATGGAGTCAGCTTCTTTTCCCAAGTAACAGTAATAGAACAAGAGGTAATGGCCTCAAATTGGTCAGGGGAGTTTCAAGTTGGATATGAAGAAAAAATTATTCTCAGAAAAGGTGATGATGTACTGGTACAGGCTGCCCAAGGAGCAGTGGAGTCACTGTTCCTAGAGGGGTCTGAGAACCTTGGAAATGTAAGCACTGAGAGATGTGGTTAGTAGGCATGATGGGGGTGGGCTGGGGTTGAACTTGATGATCCTGGAGTCTTTTCCAACCTTAATTATTCTATGGTTCTGCAGTTTAGATGCTATCAAGCAGTTCTAGAGGATAAGATGTGTGCACAGGCTGCCAAGGAAGACTTTCTAAGGCAGGTCCGGGTCAGGGCATGGTGAAGGTAGCTGAACGGCTTTGGGGAGATAGGAGAACACATTGGAGAGATGGTGACAGAGAAGAAGTAGGGAATTTCTGGCCTGAATTTGTCTCCCTCCTCGCATGTTGAGTATATGTATCTCCTAGTATGTGAATCCAACGAATCCTATCTTTGCTTGTATCTCCATTAGGTGTTGCAAATCTATGGCTCTGGGAGATGTCTGTCTCAGGACCTGGTCCATACAACAAAAAAGAGCTTTCCGTGCTTAGCTGGGTGAGGATAATTCCTCAGTGGTTTGCAGTGCTGGCTCTGCTGGGTGCTGTGGAGATCTGTTGTATTTTATGTAGAATTTCCTTTTTATGTGATACCCATTTCCACGAGTCCCTGACTTCACTTTTCATCCCACCTCGGGAAGCATGACCTGCAGAACTTCCAGGCTTTGTGGGTCTCTAATGCTCCTCTGTGGACATCCCAGAAGTTATACTTGTTTATACCCTGAGTGAGTTTGTCTTCCATATGTGTGTCTCAGCCCATCCACCCTGAGGAGGATGCTTAGCTGGCAGAAGGGAGTTTTCCATCTTAGCACAGAGCTGCAATTACAGGGGTGACCAGAGAGAAAAGACAAATGGGCACGCACCACTGCCTTTAATAGAAGGCAGTGATTCTTCTGGGCTCCGGAGTAATATGGGAGATCTGGTTTTAATAAATTAACAGTCTACAAGTAACAATCTCAAGCAATTAAACTCTGGAATGAAGGCAAGTACCATTAAATGTATTCTGGAGCTGACAGAGAGTGGAAAAGACAATCTCCAAGCAGTGCAGAAGGCAAAACTAAAATAAAAATGCCCCAGAGAGAATGGGTGAGGTCTGCTCCTGTCTTGTTTCTATTGTGCATGTATTTGGGCATCTCATCTTGCTCTCCATCACCTCTCCTTCCTCGGCTGGACTCTGGGACATGATTTGGAGCCTCACTGGGGTCATCCAAATCTCCAGATCTCCCTCATCTTCATACTTGCAATTGTAGGCAAGGGAGTGCTCATGGTTAGGAGGGTATGGCTGATGGAAGAGATGGGAAGTGTATGGGAGCTTGAGCATGGCTAAAAGATGAGGAGGGGAACAAATACAAAATAAAACAGCTAAGCCTCCCTGTCTTACATTAATAGGCTGTATGGAATCCGCTTTGCCATAGAATTCAATTTATTTCCATTTAAAGGCTGTTCTTCTCAATCAGTGCAGCTAATAAATAGCTGCTGATGGCCATGACCCCCAGGCTGAGGGAAGAATTTATCTTCTGAGCCAATTAAAGGAATTGAACAATTCCTTTTAATAACGCTATGGGATTTTATATTAAAAAAAAAATGGAGAGAGAAAGAAATCCTCCTTCTAAGCCTTGCAGAAAAGAGTCAGGTGGGCTCTAGGAGAGTTTCATGCTTTAACTTGCCTTGTGAAGCTTGTAGGGGAACTATAGCATTCCTTGTGAATGCAAAGGAATGCATTTTTTAAAATGATATTAAAAAAAATAAAATAAACAGCAAAAAAAAAGTAAAGGCAAATTATGTTCCTTTCTTTCCAGGGCTGTAAAGAGTTTGGAGTGAACAGTGAAGTTCTGCAATGTGGTGGGTGATATAAATGTGTCAGGTCAGCCATGATGACTCTTGCATGGAAAATGAGGATTTATCTGCATGTTCTGTGGGTGTGAGGGCAGTGGGACCCAAAGCATCAGAGCCTTTGGCCTCCGGTGCATCCTCATTCTTAGGGGGAAGGTGAAACTAGGCTTTCCATTTCTTCTTTTCTGTGATTCACATGACTTTATTTTAGTGGTAAAAATCCAAATTGACCTCCTTTCTTGTGGAAGGATGGGAAGCATCCTATGGGCTTTGTGGGTTCCTAAATCTGTCATTGGAGCTACAGCGTGGTTGAGAGAGTGGATGTACCTCGGAAGACAGACAGGTGTAAATGAGGTGGTGAGGAAAGCTGAACAGATACCTAGTCAGTTTTTACAAAGCTACATAACCCCAAATGGCAGCAGGTCTTCTCCACTCCATCACTCTCCTGTCAGTAAAATCTCACGACTCCTGTTGGCATCAGGTGAGAGCATCTGTCAAACACACAAACGCTGCTGTGCTTTAGGGAAATCTCTTATCTCCATTTTACAGATGTCAAGCAGAGGCACAGAGAGGTTAATTGACTTGCCCAAAGTCAACACAGGAGGTCTAGAAGTGACACTAGATTCTCAAATCCCTGTCTTCTGGCTTAATCATAAGACCATCCATCTATTCTCTTTTCTCTTAGGACATGCAATAGTTCCGGCACTTGAGTGGGCAAAGTGCAGGTAGAGCCTGGGCATTCCTGGTGATGGTTTCTCAACTCTGTTTCCCAAGTGTACATCAATTTCAACCTTGAAAGGTGAGAGTTTTTTGTTGCTTTTTGTTTGTTTGTTTATTTATTTATTTTTGAAGTGAGACAAATTTGCCTGAGTGTGCGGAAGAGCATTCACTCATGGGGAGGCATTTCAGAGTTATTGATGCCAAAGGACTTCTCTATGAGGTTTAGGTACAGATAAGACATTTTCTTTTGGGTTCTAATGAACCTCTCCTATCAAACTGAACAACTTGAACCCACAGGTAAAAAACAAACAGCAACCTCTATTTTTAAATAGTCACCTGGTAATAGAACCACACAGGATATTTGAGATCTGTCCTTGACAACAATTCCCCTATCTCTGCAAGCAAGTCTGTCTGTGAAAGGCCATTGAGATGTGTGGCAAGGTGTAAACATTTCCATCACAATGTCTCTTGTTTCGAAAGTGTGAATGGGAGAAGCTGAGTTCTGAGTGAGTGCTGATGAACGTGGGAACAAGCACTACTGTCCCTCTGAGACTGGGAAGGAAATCACAACTCTAAGTCCGACTGTTACAATTTGCAGGCTTTCTGCGACATCTCTGTTCCTCCTTCTTGCTCTCTCATTTTCATTTTTTATTAATTACCTGGTGACAATTTTCCCAGAGGATTGTTTCCCATTAATTATTAGGAAAGCTACAGGGGGAAAGTTGAACTGATGGAGATCTCCCTTTGAGAACATTGAGTGGCAGGATTTTATGTTGCCTGCATGAGTATCTTTTTGACAGTCACCTTGCACAGGGGGTTAAATGACCTATCTGGGACGCAAAATAAGTTTTGTGTTGCAGTGAAACAAGCTGAGTAAGGAAACTTTAAGTGTTGGTTTGTTGGCTCTGAAGACTAAGACACTGCTTGGATAGAATTGATCAATGTGCTTTGTACATGATATATTATCATGTACCATGTGTAGGAGAAGTCACAGACAGAAAATAGTGTCAATAAGGACCATGCTGCATTTGCATCACTGTTTTCTGTTGCTGGAAATGTAGATGGCAAGAGAAGGAGTAATGCTGGCTGAAATCTCAGGTCCAGATGGTGACTGTCCCCAATACAGATGAATAATGAAGGTGGAGGAAGAGCGTCTGCTCCTCCTCTCAGTCTGAAGCCATAGGTTTTGTAATTGTGTTTTTTACAGTCCCCATAGCGTAGTAAGATTCCTGGGAATTCCTTGAAAGAAATTCAGGTGTTAACACTGACTGACTCCATGGTCTAGCACGTCTGTTTGAACACTTTTGGCATTCAATTTCTATTTGAAAGAAAGTAAGTTGATATTTTGATGATACTGATCTGTAGACCTTCTTCTGAGGATTACTGTAAGTTACTGAACACCATTTCCTAGGATATATGGTACTTCAGTACTTCTGTGTAATCAGAATGGTGTCTTCTATCCATGAACTTACCTTTGCAGTAAGCCAGGAAGAGCCAGGATTTCCATCAGAAAATCCTGGCTAGGTTTGCTGGGAAAGGAATGGGGTGAATGTAGCCGCAGAGCAGAAAACAAGTATCTGAGCCTTAAGTTAAGGACCTTAAGTTGCATTAAAGAGTGGTAGCTGCCTTTCCGTGCCAAGCCCTATTCTCCAGACAGGATGACTTTCTGCACTAGACAGCACTGCTCCAACCTGTTACAAGCGCATCCACAATTACCCCTCCTGAAGGGCTCTGTTCAGGTGTAGTGCTTTATTACACGTCAACTCCCATGCTGTTTTACAACATGGTTACTATGGTTACCCACCACCCCCTGTAACCCACGGAGCCCATAAAGAGACAGGACTGCAATTCACAGTGGCAGGAGCTGTCATGTGCAGAGATGGGTGAGTACCAATGAAGACCCATGGTCAGGTCCTGGCTGTGAGATTTGCTGCCCTGGGAGCTGCTCTTTGTGTTGGGAAGCATTGGGGTCGCAGGTGGGTGAAGGTGGGAGACCTTGTCATACCTCAGGTAATTGTCATGCTGCTCCCAACTGCCCTACTTCTTAACCCCATGTCAACAACTGACACTTACCTGCCAAATCTTGGAGTTCATTGCATGGGTGGGACTGGGAGAAGTGACTAGGAACTGCTGGCTCAAAGTGAAAGCCAAATGTTTCCAGGAATTAAGATACAAACGTGGTGTCTTACTGGATTTGGCCCCAATAGCTTTTCCTTTCCAGGATAATAGATTGGATGCATCTGTATTTCATGTTCTGGGGTGGCTTGTTTTCATGATAAAAGTATGTTCTGACAGATTTTTAAGGAAGGACCATGGAGCTGATTTGGACAACATGACCGCTATGGAAAATGAAATTTTATGGGCATAATTATTTAACAGAACACTTCCTGGTGCTTAGCTGTCTGTCTAGTTGGACCAGACCATTTCCACAAATCAGTTACTGTCATTTGATATTTGCTTGGTGTTAACCTGCCAAATAGTTGTATGTGCAGGGATGCTATCCAAAATAGTTAAGAGAGCCTGTAAAAATAAGAGATTTGGAAGGTTTCAAGGTGAAGCAGATTAAAACCTTATTTCCCTGAGGAGAAAATCGATGTCGGTTGTAAAAACAATTTTAAAAAATCAAGCTTCCTCCACCCAAAATAAGTCATCCTAAACCATAAACGTTGTGCTTTCGGGGAACACCCTTTCCCTCCAACTATATCAGAAATTAACTATTTTGACAAGTTATTTTCCACCGGTTCCAGGTGAGGTGGATGAAGGGCCCTTGAGGTGTCAGTAGATAACAAATTGGAGATCGGTCTGAAATAGTATATTACTGCAAATAACGTCATCTGCCTCCATGGAGGCAAAATATTCCACGGGAAGGGAACAGTCCTTTCCTACGTGGTTTGAATTCATCCACAGAACAAACCATGTGCTTGTTCCCAGCCACCAACAGGCAACCAGCTAATGAGACCTGGGAGGAAGCTAAAAGGAGAGTGACCAGACCACCCTTTCTGCCTTCTGATGGCTAAATGATCAGATGTTTGGAAAAACTGATTTCTGTGGGAAGCCTCAGACGGCTAAACGAGGCTAGGAGATGACAACGCGTACTTCTGTGCGCTGAAAAAAGCCTAAAAATATCTGAAGGGTGTAAACATGAAGGAGAGAGCTGCAGTATCAAAGGGACAGCACACGGTACAGGGCTCAGAGCTGGCAGCTTTCACTGCTGTGTGGATCAGCGGATGGGGGATAACTGAGAGGCAGAGCTGCCTTATAATGGCTGTGTTTCACTTAAGATTGTTGCTTTGTGTCTCGAGTTGTCATGCCCTGTTCCCTCCAAAGATGGGCATCGGGATCTGTCCCACTGAAACGCTGCAGACAAAACTAAGCTACAAAATATTTCCCCCATGCTTAATTGTGGTGACCTCCAAAACCGTGAGATGAATGGGAGCCCACTGAGAGCAAGGGGACTTTGCCCATGGGGCTGAACGCCCCGCTTTCCCCTGCCAAATGCCATTTGTCCTTGCAGTCGCTCCCGTCCTTCTCAAGTAATAAAATGCCATATGGATCATCATTACCTGACCCAAAGAAATTGTTATATATTTCCTATAGCTGTCTCTAGATATGTGGTTGGATTCTCAGCTGATGGGAAGCAACGCTGATTCATAGCAGCTGAAGACAGAGCCTCTTGTGTTTTGTCTTGTCTTCTCATCTCATTGAACTTCCCAAGGATCTAAATGAATGTAGGGGAAATGTGACCTTGGCTCACTGAATTGTTTTGGGGACTAATGTGCTGAGAGATTTATGGCCAAAGAGATTTCTTTTTTTTTTTTTTTTTTTTTTCTCTTCCTTTTTCTTTAATGAAAAAATGCTTTCATTCAGCAGCTTTGATGGAAAGCCTGCGAGGACCCATGATAAGTATGTAACCGGAACAGACTCATATTAGATATCACTGTTACAAATCTATTAGTCCCACACATTAGAGCATGTGCTGGACCTGATGAGCTACACTAGTGGGAACATGAGTCATTTTCTGAAATAGATGTAGCTTGCAAATCTTTTAGACTGTTATCCAATTCCTTTTCTTTCAGTTTAATTAGGATATAAAACATGGCCTTAAGAGCTCACAAGAGTGGAAAAAACTCCATGTAAGAGATAGGGAGCCAGCTGTGAGCGTCTCCCAGCTGTTCTGCTGCTGATTCTGCTGGCTGCTGCCCACCAGGTGGTTTTGCTGTGCCCTCAAGGGCCAGGTCTCTCGAAACAATGCAAAACAGGACAGAGCTACTCTTGCTCGTGAGAGGGTAATGTGCACAAAGCTGGTTGGACTTGGGCTTCCTTTGCATTCTTGCTCAGTCGAACCTTCACTGGGAGATGCTGGGTTCCCTTCCTGGGCTGCATTGCTTTGCTGGGGCACTCAGCACCTGCAGGGACTTGGCCAGCACCCAGCATCACTCCTGACGTGGGGAGGGGTCTGCAGGGTAACACAGCAACAGCAGAGAGCAGCAACGAGACAAATCAGCGGTGGTTCTTTTCCAGCCACATATGCAAAGCACCTATAATGAGCGGAGATGAGCCCCTGAGATCTGTGATGCTGCTGATGAATTAATATAAAATCAAACTGTACACTTTAAAGACAAGAGCATCCAGCCCTTCTCATAATCAATGCAGGACATGTTTCATCCAGAGCAGATCTGCTATCATTGGAGCTCTTTCTGTTCTTGAATTCATCTGTTCTGTACGTTTGAGGACTGGTGCAATTAGCATTTGGCTTTGCACAATTCAGAACCTAATTCCTATGAATTTCCATGTCTCTCTTTTTCTTGTTTTGATTCTTGTTTGTCCGTTTGGTAGTTTGTTTGGTAACATATTTCCTGATTGAAATAAAAATAGCAGAGATGGGCATTTACTTTCTTCCTGGACAGATTCCTTTGGATAAGGATTTATTTCTTTTTTAAAGAAGGACACCTGGTTTCCTCATAAATGAGTGTTGGCAGGTTGAGGGGGGAGCGGGGAGGGAGGGTAGAAATGCATCTGTTTAGAACAAATGCAACACCATAGGAAAGCTTGATAATATGATCCAAGATTGGCCCGATTGCCTGATGCTTTAAACATATGGCACACTCCTATATATATTATGCATGGAAACTAGCTGCATGCACATAGCAGCCGTTCTGCAATGTTTTACATACAGCCTGCCAAACCCTTAACTTCCCTGTTCTTATTCAAACACAGCTCTCAGTGAAGACAATGAGCTTTTATCTAAGAGGCTCACAGTGTTATGCACGCTCTATCCCTTCTCTATTAATTTCATCTCATCCGGATCAGGATTTTGTCCTTATGCACTGAGCCCTGACCTTCCTGCTCCCGAGGGCTTCTGTAGATGGAAACGTGTGGCGCTGTGGCAATGGAGGAAGTGCTGCTGGGCAGGAAAATGAGCCTCATCTGCAGCAATGTCAGTGGCTCTGATGTAATGCTCATATACATCAGTGTGTTAGCTCTGGCTCTTGTTATTATGTACTCAGCATAGTCTAGGATTGCTATGAGAGTTTTCCAGATCCACAGGGGCAAGGTGAGCACTGGGATCTAGTATGGAATGTGCTAAGAGCTGAGGAGAAACTGCCCTACTTTCTACCTTGCCTTTGTCTGGCTGAGCTTTCTTGATTGTGTGGGAAAACTGCTCTTCTGAGTGGAACTTTTTACATCATCTGTGCAAGGAGGACATGTACATTCGTTAAGCATTCTGTATTTTTTGTGTGTGTCCGAGGAAGGGCAATGAAGCTGTGAGGGGTCTGGAGCAGAGCACAAGTCTTAAGGGTACTGGCTGAGTGAACTGGGGTGGTTCAGTCTGGAGAAGAGGATGCTCAGGAGAGACCTTGCTGCTTTCTACAGCTGTCTAAAAGGAAGTTGTGGAGGGCTAGAGGTTGGACTCTTTTCTCAGGTAACAGCGATAGGAGGAGAGGTAATGGATTTAAGTTGCCCCAGGGGGTGTTCAAGTTGGATAATTAGGAAACATTTATTCTCTGTAAGAGTGGTAAGGCACTGGCACAGGCTGCCCAGTGAGGTGGTGGTGTCACCATCCTTGGAGGTTTTGAAGAACCATGTGAATGTGACACTGAGGGATGTGGTGGATGGTGAGCATGGTGGAGGTGGGTTGACAGTTTGACTGAATTATCTTGGAATTTTTTCCAACCTTAATGCTTCTGTGATTCTATGATTTTTGTACGGCTGGCAAGAAATTGGGCTGGGGAGTGCTTTTGTGTGTATGCCTTGGTTACCATTAGTGCTGTGCTTGGATTTCACAAGAGGATACATTTTTGGAGAAGAGGGAAACATATCCCTTTTTTCTTGAATTTTCTTGAAGGGCTGAACCAGGTGTTAATGTTACCAATCAGCACAGTGTCATCATGTGTTTCCTTACTATGCTGATGTTTTTGCCCTTTTCTGGGGTCTTTGTACAACTGATATTGCGAATGCCTCTTCAAGTGGTGACAATTTCAAAATGCAAAGAGCAGACTTTTTTGAATCAAGAAAAGAAGGTGCTTCAAATTGTTCAGTCCTGTAGTGATTCAGAGCTTCACTGCCAACCTAGATACCACCTGCCTGCCAAAAAGGCTTTGAGGCATCCAGAAACAATGTGGAGAGTTTTGCACAACTTCTTCTACCATTATTTCTGCAAAAGAAAATTTCCAGCAGTATATCGGCTTTGACAGGCGTAATTATGCCTAACACAGTGTCAAAACTTCACAGTTTTGAAGAACTTACTGTCAGTCTGATCCCTGTCCACCCACATCTCCATTGAGAGGGTCTGAAACTGGTCAACGCTTCTTTTCAGTTGTCATTAGTTGGTAGCTGGCATGAATTCTAGGGATTTGATTAAAAAGAATATCCTCCTTCTTTTGTCATCTTGAACACTGAGTAAGGAAAAGTGTTTTTGCTGTCTTTGGATTTCATTTTCTCCTCTACATAAAATATTACCTAAATTTCCTGAGCTCTGTCAGATACTAGGGGAATTCCTGTCCTCTTCTTCCCATAAATACACTCTGTGGCCGTGCAGCAGTAACACCAAAATCCTACACAATTAGACTCTAAAGGGTGATCCAAATTCAGGTTTAATCTTGGGTAAAAAGAAGCCTTTAGATCAAAAATCCCCACTACTGTGCAAAGCAAAGGCTCTGAATACACTGCAATGCAATGATCATTAGAGAGGCAGAAGATCTAAAGTTTAACACTCACCCAGATGAGTGATGGATAAACATGATTTCCCCCCCTCAAAAAAAAAGAAAAAAAAGCGCTTTCTCATGCTCTTTAATCCATCCAGAATTAACAACTGGGTGCTGACTGAGACACAGCTTGATTGGGAAGAGATGAAGGGACAGAGTGGAAGCTTAACGCACAGCCAGCTCAAAATGAATGTGTTTAATGCTGCCTATCTCAGAAGCTTTGAAGAAAAAGGCTTCATGTCCTCAGTGACTCCCTGCAGCAACTTTTTGGCATTAAAGTTCGCGTAAGAGAATTATGAGTTCCCATTATCACGTATGGAGATGGGATCCATTGTGCTGATTCCAGCACTGTAGAGATTTAACATTTGCCATGCTTCGTTCTGCACATACACTGTGATGTGTCCTTTTCAAGTCACAGCCGACTACATTGAAATCTTGACTGACGCTGCTTATCTGATAGGGGCCGCTTCTTTGCTGGCTGCTCTTTAGAGTGATAAATGTCAGGAGTTTGGGAGTTTGCTTGTATCTGGGCATTCCATCTGAAACTTTGGGCAGGTAATTATCCTGAGACCATGGGACTTTGTCATGAAATCCACTGCTGTGCTTGTATAAGGAACAAGTCAGCCAAGGGTTATGGATTCGCAGTATCCAGGAATCAGGAAGCCTCCACAAAGATAAGGAAAGAAGGATAAAATCTGAACAAAGATTTTCCCCTACTGAAAATGAAAGCAGACCTCTTCTGACATCGTGAAGTTGTCTACGCTGGTCACCTGGGAAGGCCATGAATTTGGACTGACCCAGTGGCCTCCAGATTTGAGACTTCAGTCAACCGAGCAAAGCAACTAACCCTTGCAGACCAGTGTCACAGCTGGAGCAATGTGATAAACCTCTTATGAGAGGGAACTGAGACGTAGGGCAGCCAGTGGGTGCTCAGCAGAAAACTTTCTTTCCTCATAAACTCTTAACACTTTTTTTTTTTTTTTTGTCCTGTTGAAATCTGCAATGAGTTGGAATTGGAGGTTTCTTCTGCTCCGTTTCTTCTGCTCCATTCCTTCCTGGGAATTCCTTCCTTCTTGCTTTTCTTTTCCAGGCCTACTTGGTTCTTCCCCTCCAGCATTTACCAGCTGAAAACTGAAAATAGGGTTCACTGAAATCCATCACATTTTGGCTAGAATCATTCTCAGTGCTGATGAGCTCTGACAAATTAGTGTTGACAGTGTGGGGAGGGAGAGGAGCAGGGATCATCTTGACTCCCTTTTGCCCAGTATGGGGCTGTTCCTTCCAGTGTGTCCCACAGATTAAATAACTAAGGTCTCTGGCCGGAATTAATGTCAGTTTTCTTTTCTGGAAAAGCTGTCCAAGCCAATCTCAGTGAGTTTGTTGGCTTCCATACAACACAGGAGGAGGTCAGGAAAGTGCCTGCATTTTGACCAGCTGTGACAGTGACCACAAGAGGCTGCCTGGATCCTGCTGATGCTGGTTGCAAAGTCTGGGGTAATAGGGCTGGGGTTGCTGTGGAGTGGCACTGAGAAGACAGAGAAGCTCTGGCAGCTTCCCCCACTGCCCTGGAGTTCACTGCAGTGTGCCATTTGGAGGCACAGGGTGAGGAAGGCTCTCTCTGTGTTCACACGCCTGAGTCAGTTCATTTAGGAGCTGGAGGGTAACAATTGCTTTATCTGGTTGTCTTTTTGTTGTTGCTTGTGCCTTTGTTTGCTTCCCCCTCCTTTCCCCTTAACATACCCTTTGAGCTGTTCTTTAATTGAAGTAAACGGAGCAGCTGCTATGGTGTGTGTTGTTTTTCCCATTTTCCCCTGTGAGTCACACATTTCCTTCCTTAATGTCTCTATCTTCGTTGGTCTGTACTAATGAAGCTCCACATCTCAGCTGCTGAATGCTCAAGCTCGTCTGCCTGGAATTTTCTAACTCATTTCAATTCATTTCCCACTTTCTCCTTTCCCTCCTGCTGCCTTTCTCCTGCTCCCATTCCATAGTTCTTTCTCTCTCTCCCTGTCTTTTCCTCTTCCTCAATCCCTTCCTGCATGTGTGTCCCCAGCCACAGCTCCCCATCCCCTGCCACTACGTGTAGGGGCAGAACCATGCAGGTAAGCACAGCCCTTGTTGTGCCTCTTTCCCTGCAGCCCCCTCCTGCCTGCTGCCCTCTGTATTGCCCCTTTCACTCAGGTTCTTTTCTCCTGCACTGTTTTTCAGAGCAATCCACAAAGCGCTTTCAAATCCATGGCCCCTCCTGACCCCATCTACTCCTGATCTCTGGCAGCAGCCTGTGCTTCAGAGGAAAGTGACTTTGTCCTCTGCTCCTGCCCTTGCACATCAGAGATGCTCATGTTCTGCACAAGACTCAACCCAGGGCTGAAACCAGAGGTGCACAGGCCATGGGAGTGCAGGCGCATAGGGTGCTGCACATCACTGAGTACAAATGATGCATGTGCTGGGAGATGCAGTATCATCACAGGTGCCGTGGTGAGGAAAGGCTCCTACAGCTCTGGGCTGGAGGAGCTCTTCCTGGAAGCTAGGAAACGCCAGAAAAGTATGTTGTCCCTTTTGTCCCTCTCTGCTCCATAGGGAAAGGAAATAAGGCTGTATAGCCCCATGCCTGAGACTCAGTGGACAAAGCTATTTCTTGGTTGTGTGTTTTGCACAGGGTTCAACCTTAAGTGCACAGTCAAGAGCAAGCAATGGGATAGACAAATGGCAACAACTTCACTCTGCTTTGCTTTGCTTATGAGGGTCGTTTTTTCTACAGCTCTGCTTACTCCAAGAATAGTAACGTGGGCAGTGGGAAGCAGTGTGTGGTGTGAGCTGTATGCCATGGAGGGCGGAGGCACAGGGAGGAGAAGACGTGAACCAAAAGGCTCTGCCCTGAATAAAGTCAGGTATGTCCTAGAGCACCCCTCCTCAGTACTTGCCTCTGCTGAAATGAACTGAATTGCAAAAGTCTGCTGATCAGGGGTTGCAGTGCTAGTCCTGCTCTTTTTTTCATTATTATTAATTTTTGGTGGTTATTGGTAGGCATTTCCTGCCTTCATTTTAGCTCTATGTCCTGCTGATCTCCATTGCGTTTATATCCTTGCTCAGACAGAACAGAGGGAATGTTGTTTCTTTTCTTAAAAAGTTGGGTAGCCGAGGAATAAAGAAGCAAGGATACAATCAGAAACTTGGAGTCAGAGCATATCACATCAACTGTAGTGTGTCAGCAACCCCTTAAATGCGTTATGGAGAAGAGCCTGTAACCAGTCAGCACTGCATTCTCAGTAGTGATCCTCAGCATCGTCAGGAAATCCAAAGAGACCTCTGAGAATTTCTGTTTTAGATAGAAGCCCTCACTAAAATCCCACTATCATAGCTGGATCAATGCCCTTCCCAGCTTTCCCTTTCTCTCTTCCAACCTACAGCCATATTTTCACATAGGGGTAAGCAGAACTGAGTCCTTGAGATTTGGTTGCAGGAATCTGATCCCAGACCTCGAGTTTTGCAAGTTAATTCCTCCCTTATCACTAGACATCTGCTTCCCCCAGGAAGAAAATCAAGGTTAAAATCATTTTGGAATCACCACTGAACAAAGAAATGCAAATCTTTTCAAGGAAGGAAAATCACCTTACTAGAGATCAGATGGTTTACATGCTCCTAGGCAAACCAGAGGAAGAAGTCAGAATATGAGCACTGGATGGCTGGAGGAATTTTGCTCTTGCTTTAAATTTTGTCATATTGCTTTCACTTGAAAATGCAGGTTCAAAGGAAAATAAATAACATAACGAAACAAAACACACCAGTTCTTTCCTCTTTGGCTTCAGGGCCTCCTGTTGAGGTTTCTTCATCACCATAGAGATAATATTGCTTGTTAGACCAAAGACTAGTAGTTGGAATTCAAGTGGACAAAAAGACCTAAACAAACCCATTATAAATCCCCAATTACTTTCAAACTGTCAGGCTTATTAAAAAATGTAAATATCCTTCTCATTCTTGCAGAGAGTGTATAAAAATGCATGAGGCTAAAAGTCAGCTGAGCTGAAAGGAGCCGGTTTGTGAAATAACTTTGCTGAGAAAATGGCAGTTGTTGTTCTTGGAGGGTAGAAGGAGGACAACGTTCACCTGCTTGAGCCACCGATTGCACCCAGTTCTTGGCACGCTGCTTGTGCTACCCTGTTCTACTGGCTTAATACATCTTTTAAGATAGTTTAATACATCTTTTTAGGCTGATGCTCAGCTCTTTGCAAGAGGCAGGGAATTTCTACCAGAGGATAAGACTCATAGCCCAAATACAAGCCCTACACTTTTTGGTATTTGTTACTCACTTTGGTTGAACCTTTTTTTTTTTTTTTTGGTGCGTTTCTTCTGTTTTCTCCTCTCTTCACTCTTCTGTGAATAGAAAGGAGATTTCTTTTGATTTCAAATTTGGCCCTTCTCCATCCACAAAGGTTCTTCTCTTTAATGCAATACAGTAATACCTGTTTTCTCACCCTGACCTACTCCTGAGTTCAGTAATGACTTGCCCAGATGCTGAGATGTTCCACTCTCGAGCTGATGCTAGCCCAGTAAGAAGGTAAGGTCAGTTCTGGAGGGAAGTAGAGTATCCTCAGTTTTCATCAACATGAATTCTACTGAGGACCTTCTTCCCCATTCTGTCCCTTCTACAGCAACCAAGGACGGGCAGTTAGGCACTAGAACCGGCTCCCCAGGGAAGTGATCATGGCACAGAGTTTGATGGAGCTCAAGAAGCATCTGGATAATGCTCTCAGACGTATGATCTGAACTTTGTGTGGTCCTGTGTGGAGTTGGAATTTGGGTTCAATGGTCTAAATCGGTTCCTTCCAACTTGGAATACCCTATGATTCTGTGGAGGACAGTCCTCAGGAGGGAAAATTATCTCTAGAGCTTTCTTCTTTTGTTGCTAATTTTGTAGATATCAAGTCATGCACTTGAGATGACAGGGTGCTCAAGAACAAGCTCTGGCCTGCAAAGGGCTTGTCAGCTAATAAAAAGTCCGAAAGCATGTGAGAGATATGGTGGTCCAACATATCAGCTGTCATGTCCAGATTTAGTTGGCATCATATTGAAGGAGAAAACAAGAAAAGATTTGTAGGTGGAATAATAAATTGGGCTGGTAGAGAGCTTCTCATGTGCAGAAGGTAGCAAGGAGAAAGCATGGATGTGTTTGTGTGGAAGAAGGATGCTGGAATGTGCTGGATCTTGGTATGTACTGCTGCATTGATGCAACACTGGTGGCCAGGGAAGTGGAAGGAAGGGTGGGCCTTCAAAGGAAGACAAGGAATTTAAATGTTCAGTTACAGCATTGCTACGTGTATAGCAGCACATGATGTGGGATTGCTGTATTTTATCCAATTACCCATGTGTAACTCAGAGCTATTTACAAAAAGAGAGGAAACTGTTAGCTGTTCGACTGAGGAAGGAAAACTGAAGCAATAATCTAAAAAAAAAACGTAGTTGCTGTTCATCTCAGTCATCAGCAAGGACTGCTTTAAAATTCTGCTATCTTAAAATCTTACTAGAAAATTCACAGAGACAGCTGAATTTGGCACTTCTGTTAGAAAGAAAAAACAAAACAGGGTAATCCTTTTTTCCCATTTTGCAGATGCTTTGGCACTATTCATATTTCTGTCTGTATGCTTTCAAGAATGCAGTATTTTAGTTTTAGAACATCTGAAGGAACCCCCAGGGCCTTGGCAGCAGCACCTTCCCAGAACTCCTGGTTGAAGTGGAAGGCACAGAGGTGAAATGCAACTTTCCTGTGTGCTTCTGCTCCACCTTCACTTCCAGCAATCAGCCTGTGATGGAGGAAACTACAATACCCCAGTGATTGTCCTCCCGGCTGGTAATCCTGCAGGGATTGCCATGGTCAGAATAGCTGGGATGTTTTCTGCCTTGAGATTTTAGATGATGGATTTTCAGAGTGAAAGGACAAGAGCTGACTCCATATTAATGCCAAACTTTAAATGTTTTGACTATACAACTGAAACACCATTACCTATTCCCCACAGAGCTCCACTCTTTCTTTCTCTCTCCTCCACTTCTCCTCTCCACACTGTAGCCTTTTGTATGTCTCAGGCATTAATCCCTCGCTGCCGGGGTGTGTAAATTAAAGAATAATAGAGCTGCAGAGGCATAAGCTTGCAATGATGGGGAATGTGTTTGTCTGCTAAGAAGCAATTTCAGCGAAAATTAACTCAATTTCATCTGAAATAGTGAAGACCAGCATAAGCTGGCAGATCCCCGAGGATGGTAAAATTACTTCGTCAAAGCTCTGCTTGCTTAAATTAACCAAGCAAGCACTCCAGGTTATTGGCAAGATGCAGCTAGTAAATAGGTTTTAATAAACAAAAATAGCTTTTTGGATAAATAAGGAAAGTGCAAAGTGTCTTATGTATTCTGTTGATGTTTTCATCTGTATGACCTCGACAGCAAGACCTTTACATTCCTGCAGGCGCATTCTTTGATTCCCTGTGTCCAACTGGTCTCTCTTCTGAGTCTTAGCAAACAACCTGAAAGTGCTTCTGGAGACTATGTAAGAATAGCTTTTATTCCAGCATCTAACAGACTGTTTGCAATACCTAGGTGAGAGAACAGCAACACCTTTTAGGGTTATTTCTGTGTTTTTCAAAGTTGGAAGATGACTATTCTTGATTTAAATTGCTTCACCTCAAAATATAATGCAGTGTCAGGACAAGAGTTAGTCTACACTGTCACTGATACAGCAGATTCCCCAGCTGAATACATTGCTGCCAATTGGCAAGTCAGGATGTGAGCTCCCTCCTCCTGCTAGGAGTAAAGGTCCAAGGGAAGTGAAAATTTCATTGTCAGAAAGATTGATTCAAGGAGCAGCTCAGAGAGCTTGTTAATCACTTGAGAATATGCTGTAAGTTCTTTTGGTGGTTGTACTGTCGTGTTTGTTTTTTTTTATTTGGTTTTCTTTTGTTTGTTTGTTTTGATTTGGTGGTTTTGGTTTTTTTTTTTTTTGCTATTAATAGCTTTTCTTAGGACTGTGTTTTACAGAAGCATTGTGCTGTTGGAAGTTATGATCACTAGGAGGGGTCTTCTGTAAAATGCATGTTGGGCTTATTGCTCTGCCTCTAGTCTACAAGCATCAGGACAGGTTTTTTTTTTCTTCTGGATTCCGTTCCTCTCGGTACATATTTCATAAATCTCAGTGATTTGGGTTTTGGGAATAGTATTCATCAGAAATACTATCAGAAATATCCAACCCCCAAAGCAGGAGGGTTGGAACAGGATGATCTTTGAGGTCCCTTCCAACCCAAGCCATTCTGTGATTCTATATAATTCAATGATCCTATGATCATGTAATTGGTTAGGAGCGTAAAAGGCTTAAAAACCTATTTGTTGGAAACAAGTATGAAAAATCTCCTCAGAACTGCAAAAATACATCACTGTTTTGACTTTCTTAGGCTCCTGCCTCTCCATCAATATTCCATGAGCACTTGATATTTAAAAGCTACTCTTTGTATGAATGTAGAATCATAGAATCAGAATGGCTAGTGTTGGAAGGTACCTCGAAGACCATCTAGTTCCAGCACCTCTGCCATGGGCAGGGTTACCACCCATTAGATCAGTCTGCCCAGGATAGATTGCTCCGTAATGTTCTAACCAATGGGTGATCATTGTCAGTGGGTGATATGTCTGTTCTTGGCCACAGGCTCCCATTGAATGGGATCATTAATGGTTGGTTGAAAGAAAGGAGAGCTGCAGAACTGTCAGACCAGCCAAACCAGAGGATGAGATGAGACCCAAGCGTACCTGATTTATCCCCTCACCAATACACTCCCCTGGCTACTTATTTCCCCCCTCCCTTTCTACTATAAATCTCAGTATCTGCAGAAGGGAAAGCAGCTGTCTACAAGATTTGCTGAGCCATCCACTCATTAAAATGTTCCACTGGCAAATAAATACTTTCTCTTACTGTTGCATATTTACAGTTTGGAGATTTCTTGTATAGAACAATCCGAGGTTATACTTTTTAGCTTTGCTAGTTACAAATGTTGGGAGAAGACATCTGGCTAATGACCTTGGTTACTGCCATGAACCATAGTGACCTGTTTTGGGAGACAGCTGGCAGCCCCTCAACAACAACAACAACAACAAAATAGCAAAACAAAGGATAAAAAATACAGGACCTGCTCCATGCAAAATCACCTCTCTTTGATAGGACTGATTGCAGAAGTGACAAGAAACTTGTCATTAAATCCAGCAAATGCATTTGGAGCAAGGAATAAACTGCCTGGAGCAGCAGTGCCCCATGGGTACAAATGTGCCCTGCTGAGACATTTCATCGCAGCCCTCCTCTATTGGGCCGTCAGTCACTTTTATTTCTTTTCACTGCTAGTGCAGTGGCCGTGGTCAGAAAGGTGCTGGCTTTAAAACAACAGTGTCAAAACTGGTGAGGAAAATAAGAGAAGCCCACACTATCACCAGCCAGGCTGGCCCCTTTGCAGAGCTGCTATCTGCTCCCTGCACACTGCACCTGCATTGTATCTGCTCCATAGGCTGATAAGACCCCGCTCATCTATTGTCAGCCCCACTGAGCCAATCTAGCTCCATTTGAGCGAGCTGGATTTTGTTCTGCATCGTGTATCAGTGACAACTTCCAGCTATGGCCTTGCTTTAAAAACCTCATTGGTGAGGGTGCACGGAGCTTGAGGAGTGAGGCGTATCTCTAAGCACAAATGGAATTCAAAGCAACTGGAAAACAGGCTTTGAAAATTGAGGGAATATGCTGTGGAGGCTGTCAGAAGGGACAGGATAAACGTGGGACATCAGGATCGCTGCAGCTGACGCTGCTGTACAGAGCTGTACCTGGAGGAGGAGAGTCACTGGATACAAAACACAGTGGTACGCCTGCTATAAAAGCAGCAGAAAGGGTGATGTGTGGTTGTGGCACAGCAGTGACACTGAGTGGCTGGAGTGTAGTGTAAGCGATCTTGGCTTGGAGCTCCATTTCTGCTGGATTTCTCCAGGGCTCTTGGCTGGAGAGGAGATTTTGCAGGGGTGTATTGAAGGAAGCCAAGAGAGTGGGGAAGTTGGGGGACTCATGCTGAGCTCTTCTCAGCCCTTTGGAAAGTCTCCTGTGGTGTGGCAGTGTCTGAGGCAGGAAACAGCAGAGATTTCTGGTGGGATATTAAGAAAAACTTCTCTGAAGGAGTGGGTGGGCACTGGCACAGGCTGCCCAGGGAGGTGGTGGAGTTATTCCTGGAAGTGTTCAAGAGCCATGCAGATGTGGCACTGAGGGACGTGGTTAGTGGGCAATACTGATGGGAGGTGGACGGTTGCACTAGATGGTCTTAGTGGTCTTTTCTAACCTTGATGATTCTAAGACTTACCTCCTGAGTTTCAAATAGATGGTCTCTAACTAAGCAGAGCTGCAGGCCAGGCCTCGAAGAACTACAGTAATTTGGACAATAAATAAGATGGAGCCTTCAACTACATTTTTGTTAACGAGATGACACATTTTAAAATCAAATTACTTTGATACTCTTGGCTCAGGGAAGTCAAGATGCAGGGGAAAGCCAATCACATAATATGAAACAGCTCACACAGTAGTTTTTGTGTATTTCATCTTTAATGAACCTGCCATTTTATGAGTCAGCACTGATGGGAAATGTGATGGTCTCATTTCAGGAATTCTCCTTACGCTTCAGGTCTCTGCCTGCCAAGATGTCATCGCCTTGCTCTTTGCTCTCGGACTGCCATGGTTCCCTCCAGCCCTTTTAGGCTTTCCTGCTTGAAGATTAACCCTACAGTCTCATGCTGGACAACTTAATTCAGCTGAGGAGAAACAGCAGTACATGACAGATAAGAAAGTAATTGCACCCTGAGGAAGCATGAGGAGTGCCTGCGTCATATACACTTGCTTTACAAAACAGCAGCGACTTATTCAAAGGAAGTGGCCTTTGGAATCACAAACAGAGTATGTGGAAAAGACGTAGTTGCAGGAACCTCATTAGATTTCTAACATGGCTAAGCAGGGCAGGTTCTATCCTCGTTTTCTGCCATTAGAGATGGTGGAAAAACAGATCGTGTATCTCTTTGTTTTCCCGTGCTAAATATTTTGTGGCCAGATCACAGGAGGAGGGCAGAGAGATGGAAAATTCATGGTGAGAAGCCTGAGAGGAAGAGACAGGAGAGTTGGGATTAGGCAGTTTAGGGTGAGGAGGAGATGGTAGTTCCAAGATGGGGCTGAGACTCATCTACATTTGTTTTTCCCAGAGATAGAAAGAAATCACACACTTCTTTTTTTTTTTTTTCTTTTCTTTTTTTTTCTGAGGGTCTTAATGATGTTTAGCCTTCAAGCTTCACAAAATGTCACCCATCAGGTGCCCCAGAGATTAGAGGCACCCACCTAGCAGCTCGTGCTGCTGTCCCTCACCTTTGCTGTTAGAGGGGCAAATGCATGGAAGGATTACGGACATCCAGAAAAGAAGAGCAGACAAAACCATGGAAAAAAAATCATCAAGATTTATTAACCAAGAGATCCCTCCCTTCAAGTGGGAAAATACCAGGCAGAGCACGGAGCACAGCAGCCCCATTCCCTCACCCTTTTTGTGCCCTTTCCTTGCTGCTGTTACAACGGGACAGCAGGCTGGATGGATGCTTGACTTTGCTCACTGCAAATGTTCTTCTCCTCTTTGAACCTCAAAGGTAAAAATAGTTAGAGATCTCTGACTTGATTCAAGTGTCTTTCAGATGGGAAAAGCTTTCAATTGCTTCCAGCCTGGGGCCAGAGCAGTACCAGTGACCATGAAATGGAAGGCTCTGCATCCTGTATTAACCAGTCACAGCAGTCTTGTTCTCTCTTCTTTGCCTTGCCTTGCCTTTGCTTTTTTCATCCTCTAATGAAGCACAAGTATCCGGAAGGAATGCATGCTAGGGGTGACAGGGAAATGTCCTTCTGATCTCTCCTCTTGAAGGAAGATTGGGAACATTTTAATAAAGTGGATTAAGAACTTGGACACAAAAAATAACCTGTTTCCCCATGATGGGTGCTTTAATCTTCTCCCTGAGCTGCTGACAAAAGCTTTCCTTAAAGAAGCCTCCTGAGCACAAAAGGGAGAATAAAAGAATGGGAGAATAGACAAAGAGTTGCAAGATGTTTAAAGGCACCCCCCAAAAATGAAGCTGCTTGGGTGCTAATTGTATTCACTATTCCCAGAGCCTGTTTTCCTCTTACACTTCCGATTTTGGATCAATGCTAGAGACTGCAAAACTAACCCAAGGAAGGAAAAAGCCTTTGATTAGACAATCTGAGTGATAAAGAAAAGTATTGAACAGAAAGCACTGTCAATGAGCTACTCAATGCAACAATTAGAAGGTGAAACTTTTTCTTTCCCTTTCTAAGCAAGACACACCGATGCTCTGCTGAAAGGAGGTGGGTGGGAGGAATTTTTCTTGTTTTGGTGCCCAATTGTCTCCTGGACCTTTTTCATTTCAAAGAAGAGTGTGACCTATAAAGCTGTCCCACTTTCACATCACCCAATGTAGACTATCTGACATTTGAAGGGACACTCCTGGTGTTTCCAGTAACAAGCTTTCTGTGACAATAAATGAATAAAGAGGTGAAGAAAAATGTTATCTGTGCAGCTGTCCCTGGAATGTTTCTGTTTGAAGAGTCTTTCCAACACTGATGGTCATACAGCTGAAGTTTTGCTCTGATGGGGAATCCCACTGTTCCATGAGCATGACGTGAGAATAAAACCTGAGTTGGTTGGTTCAAAGGGCCAAGATGGTAAGTTCCTTTAGTTTTTTTCCTGTCTTTGTGGCCAGATTACTATTATAAAACTGAATATTTTAAATAATAAAAATAATTTCTCCCTTCCCAGATAAGGTGTTTTCAAGCATGGGAGTATCTAAATCAGGCGTTTGGTCTGATTTTTGACTGGTCCTGTGTGGAGCCAGGAGTTGGACTCAGTGACCCTTACTCTCTTCCAACTTGGGATATTCTATGATTGTATGATAAATGTGGGGTGGTTCGATAGGTGACTCTGAGCTACTCCGTGGGAACCAGTGGCCGGGGAAAAGAGAACACAATTAACATCCCTTTGGCATGATTGTCAAATTATATCCTCTGTGAGTCTTTGCAGACTCTTGACTGCCCCAGTCCTGCAGCACTGAGAACAGCGTCAGTCTCTTGGACTTCATTTTGAGCTGATTTTCTTCAAGAACATGGTTTCTCTTTCAGCCTGGACTGTACCTACTCCAATCCAGGACAGACCCTGATCTGCTTTTGCTGTGGTTCTGCAGAGGCAAAAGATACCACCCTAGGCTCTCTTGAAACATAGGTAAGAAGGTAAGAGTGAACCAAACCTTATGCCCACCAGGCAGCTACCGATATCAAAACAGCATGAGTCCCAAGGATAGCTTATTTATTCCTTGACTTAAGCTTGTCTTTGCTGCCTAGATCTCACAGTAAGAGAGGAACTGAAGAGTTTCTGCATCTCTCCCCCTTGCAGTTTCAGGTGTGTCTACAGCCATTTACAGCCAGAGGTCACAGTTGCTGGGTTCACATTTCATCTGTGTCTACTTTTGTAAGATGAACTCTCTCATTTTTGCCCCCTCACCTCTAAGAGGCTGAAGTCATCCCCTCCAGACCCCAAGAGGATTTTGTTTTCTGGTTCTCTCTGTAAGCATCAGTTGCCTGCAAAGAGCTGGGGCAAGTTCTTTGGGTTATGGTTAAGCTCCATTGCTCTCTCATGCCCTACCATGCAAAAATTCACATAGACTTGTCGAAGCTGCTGCTTTCCTTCTTCTGCTGCATAAAAGGGGAAAGAAAACCAAACAAAGCAGAGATAAAACCCCAGCATGTTGTACAGATTAGAAGCAAAAGAAAAAATAGGGACATGGAGAAGAGGGCTGGTAGGGAGAGCCCTGAGCTGACCCTGCAAGGGGCTCCCTGTTCACATCTTTCACTACAATCTTCTTCCCTCCAATAAAAGCTGCTAATCCTGAGCATCACCCAGTATCACTGCTCTTCATTCCTGTATGTTGCCCATAGTCTCCCTTTAGTCCATGAGTTCTCTATGGGGCAGCCAACAACCCTGTGCCAGTCCACACCTTCCTCCTACAGCACCCTGGTTTGGTGCCCATAGCACATATTCACAAACTATTCATTATCTTTTTTTTAAGTACCATTTCCCCTTTTCTATACACCCTTGCTACTACCCTGCCTCTCCCCGTCCTTCTTTCTGTGCACCATCTTGCCCCAGATTGTCCTTTTGGAGAGGGAGGGTCCTATTTTTTTTCTGATTTGTGGAAAAAGAATGAGTACAGGAACTCTGTGAGTTTTGTTTTCAAGCACACATTTTGTTTTGATAAACTGCGTTGTTTTGTCTATAGAAAAGTATTAACTGCTTACATCTATTTTCTCAAAGACCGCACATGAATATTAAAAGGGATTTATTCCTACAATGGCTTCGGGCAGTTGAGTAATCCATTATAGGCTGTCATATCACACTGTGGTAATGTAAAAAGCTGGGAGTCCCTCCAATAATATTTATTAGCAATACAGGCACATTTTCACTTTACAGGTTTTTTTCTCCCTTCATGTGATAAGTTCACATATAAAAATATTCATTAGTTTCTTTAAGCTGTTGCTTGATTTTAATTATGACGGTGATAATGATGATTTAAAAGAGTAACTGAATTTCACGCAAGTGATAGTGACCTGGTTTATCACATTTATTTCAATATATACTGGGATGTTTAATTTAAGGCCCGCAGGCCACCTGGACAGTTCATTTGGCTTTTATTTCCCTCCCTCCCTCCTTGGTGTTTCATGTGGGTACAGCAGCGCAGGAGCACTATGAATGTACTACTGCAATGCCCACAGTCCTGCTTTGGGCATGGAGCAAAGGGGGTGAGGAAGGTGGGAGAAGGCTTATCTCCTTCACCAAACCCATAACCTCATCATGTGTCCCTTCAATACTTGTCCTTGCAAGTCAGCTGATATGTAGCCGTTTTGGTTGCTTTTCATTTGACTTTTTTCCACAGATTCTGACCTCTTTCGATGTTAGCTGGAGTTTTTGATTGCATGTAAGACTTCGATGGTGTTGTCTGTTCTTCACATGGGGTTGGAGCTCAGCAGTCGTTTCTGTTCTCAGCTCCAAGACCCAGCAGAACCTCCCGCTGTGTTACTCACTTGATGAGTGAACTCCCATCAAGGTGCTAACCCTTGAGATGAGCTCTCTGAATTGCTTCATTATTTCCCTGTGGAGTCAGCCAGGAATCCAGTGAGGACACCAAGTGCAGTGACGCTGATGCTCATTCTACTGGGACCCAAGCCAAGAGCAGCTCCTTATTCCACAGAAGTTGTTGAGTTGCTGCTGAAGGATGACAAATAGTGGTCAACAGTGCACTGACCTTCCTCTGAAATCATGATCCCAAGGCAAAGAGCTCCATTTATCCAGAGCACACTAGTGCCAGTTGGTTATTCTGCATCGCCTCCAATCAAATCTTGCTAGAAGAGCACCTCCTAGTGATTTTGCTGTCCTTGGATGGATGCAGGCATGCAGAGAAAACACTTGCGTTCGTCTCACAAGATGTGAGCAGAGCCTGACCTGCTGATGAATACATCCTTAAGATAGAGTGTGTAAGAAGTCCACATTATTCTATTTGACAGGCTGTACAGGCTGTCATGACTTTGAAAGTACCCTATGGGATGAAAGGTTTTCTCCAGAAAATCTTGGCTGAGAGGTGTTAAAAGGCAGCCGGGTAATCTAAAATAGCTTTGGCAAGTATAAGCAAGGTGATTGTATGTAGGGCTGGTTAGTCCCCATGGATCACCTAGGGCTTTGCAATTCCTGCAGAGTTCTGCAAGAAGAGAGGATTTTTACTGTGTGTGTGGAGAGAAGGTGCAGAGGCCAAAGAATGGGGGAAAAGAAGTTTAGGAGCATCACTACTGTCCTCTACTTTACCCCAATTGATTTCACCCAGTTTCCTTCAATTCACAGCTTTCTTTTTCATTTACCTCCAGGTGTAAAACCTCTCCTCTCCCCTCTGTTGTCAATTCCCTGTTTTGTGGGTAAAAATCTGTGTTCTGAGGTGCCAGAACAAGTCAGCTTTTGTTTATGCATGGCCACATGCGGGATCAATATCTGCAGGTGTGTGAATTGTGCATGCATGTGGATGCAGGTGGTCCGTGATGTGCATGGATGGGAGCGTGCACTAAAACAGCAGGGCTTGCCTCCATGCTCCCTTTGTAATTCATTCTTCAGCCAAAACTCCCTGACCTATACTTGTGACATAATGATAATCTCCACAAGAGCCTATTACGATTATATAAATAAACCCTTTCAACATTATTACACTGCACAGAGGAGAAACAGAAAGTGATGAACCATAGAGGACTAGGGGGAAGAAATAGTTGTGCAAACAGTCAAAGATATCTAACTGATCATAAAGGGAGTAATGATCCTAAATTGTCTGCAAACAAGCAGGATATTCTTTAAGATACCTTATTTGTTAATATTAATCAGGAAGATGATCTCCCAGCTAGTCTCTGGATAGAGTTTTCTTGATGAAGCATGTTATAGGCCAAATGGTAGTGTTCAGACTTGCAGATCACAGCCAGGCTTAACTTTTCTTACTAGGTGGATACCAAGAGCTACTCAGAGCTGGTGGTCAAGGCATCTGTTTCCCTGCCTTTTAAAAAGTACTTATTTGCCAGAATGCCTTGGCTTTGGATTAACTGTTTTAACTCAGTATTGAAATGTGGCCAGCTTGCTTGGACTGGATGGTATGGAAAAGACTTTTTTCCACAGGTTGTCTTTGAAATCCATGCTCTGTTCTCTGGTTGAGGTCCTACAGTGGGGCCTATCTGTGGGCTTTTTGAAGATCAGGGCTGTGTAACACATCACACAGTGCTTGGGAGAGGCAGGAGAGAAGTGGACAGCTTCCATGTATCCTCTCTCCTCAAAGTGAAATGAAATTCTGTCTCCCAGAAGGAGTCTGTTACCAGCTCCGCTGATTCTGATGCCCTCCATGTGCTCTCTGTTGATTGCACTGGCCTCCAGTGCCTGCCGTGTGAAGCTCTATGCCATGTTTTGCTGCTTTGTGGCCAGCAACAATGAGTGACCAAGGCCAGCCAGTCCTGCTTCCTGCCCCTGCCACTGAGCTGCTTCTGGAATCTAAGTGGAATCAATATACAACAGCTTTATTAAACACATCCATTCTCTCTGGATGGCTGCAGAAGGCTTCATTCTCCCTCCCTATATGTAAGACTTGGCATGGATTTTTTTCTTCTTTCCTCACCCCACTAATGTGGCACTCATTGTGGTTCTCCTGAAGTTCCAGACTGAGATATAAGGTGTTTGTTTGGTAACATGGTATAATCCTGACTTGAACTGGCCAAAACAGCAGCTCAGCTGCTTGCCCCACACCAGCACGCTTGTCCTCAGCAGCAGGCATTTTCCCCAGGACTAGTTGGAAAACCAAGACCTGGTGCCTGGATGCCATGGTGGATGCAAACCTGGAGGCATTAGGTTGCAAGAGAAGCAGCCGAGTGAGAAAGCTGTTTCCTTAGCCAGCCACAAAGGGCTCATTAGCCAGCAGCTATTTAGGCAGTGGCACTGCAGCAACTCTCTGCTGGAAAAAGCTGATTTGTGGCGGTTTCCTCTCCACACCAAGTGTGCACTGATCAGGAATATAAATACCGTTAATCCCCAGCGTTAATACCAGCAGCTTTGATCATCTTTCCCCATTATCACTCCCTTGCTGTTAATAAAAGTGATAACCATGGGGGAGAAGGGAATGGGGACTGGACTAATCAGTTTGCAGTTGGCGATGCTGTAAGTAAACTGTCAGGTCTGGAGATTAGGGATCTGAGGAAACCCTGGGGAGATGGTGTTAAATAAACACTTTTGTTCATGCAGGTTGGGAAAACGAGACACCCAAGGCAACCTGGCCTCAATGACAGTGCCTCTGGACATCAAGGGGGAGCTCAGGAACAAATTTCGGCAAGGAACTTTCTACAACTTTCTAAGGTATGCTTTTCTTCCTGTTTTCCAACCAGTTACAGTGATTTACGGGCTCCTGCTCCTTCTTCGTCCTCCTTCTCTGGAAGAGGCTGACCAGGGAATTTCTGGATACCCCATCCCTGGAGGTGTTCAAGGCCAGGTAGCATGGAGACAACCTGATTTAGTGTCTGATTTAGAGATTGGCAACCCTGCCCATTGCAGGGGAGTTGGAACTAGATGATCTTTAATGTCCCTTTCAACCCAAGCCATTCTATGATTCTATGATTCTCTCACTAGTTACTTAGTGGCTGGCTTGGTGTCTCACCTATGAAAATTATCCCCAAGCTTTGGAAAGATTTTTCTTGGGTGAAGAGCAGAGAGAGTATATTTCCCTGCACAGTTCCTTGCTGATAGCTAAGACAAACTGGGCAAAACAGATCAAGATTGATAGTATTTGCTTGTGATGGTTTCCTGATGGCATTTTGTGGAAGAATGGAGGGATAACTAATTTGCTCACCAGAACCGTAGTTTACCTTCGAAAAACGTAATTGAGTCTATTGCCTTCATATTCAAAAGATAAATGTGCCTTGAGAATGGCCAATTGGGTCTGATTGTGTCTGCAGAGAGCCTGAGAATAAAGAAAAGCATGTGCATCACTAGCACATAAGTTACAAACTCTCTTGATATGCACTTAGGTGGCCCCATTATTAACCAGCACTGCAGAACTTAAAGGGCAGGGATGCCCCTAATGTGAAAGCACGAAGGATCTATAGGAAATAGCTCCTTATTCTGGTCTGGAGGAGGGAATAACACACCTGGTAAATCTGGATATAGAATCATAGAATCATTAAGGTTGGAAAAGACTACTAAGATCATCCAATCCAACCATCAACCAATTGCCACCGAGCACAGAGCAGAACCTGGGGGGGGTACCAACAACTTTTGTTTTGGGACTGATTGTTGTTGACAGCAAAGCTGGGAGAGGAAACCAGGAGCGTTTAAACCCTGTAAGAGGAGCAGAGTGGGGAGGCATAGCTCTTGCTTTTTGCACTGGCTGCTTGGGCTGATAACAGCCAGTGGAAGCAGGGCTGAGTACAAGACAGACAGTGGCTCTGTTCTGTAATTGCAGTGTGAGGCTGTGAATAAACAGTGTCCCACAAGTGGAGAACACCCACAGTTGGATCAAGGCACCAGCTGGAGCCCAGTGCTTCCATTCCTGCCTGCAACTTGCTCAGTCCCATCCACCAAGAGCCCTTCCCCACTGTATTATTTTCACAGTTTCTTATTTTGTAGTGGCATCCAGCCCAGAGCTTTCACAGGAAAGGGCAAATGGTCGGGGACTCATTTTAACAGCGAAAGGGAACTTGCAAGAGCTTCACAAACTTCTGGATGGGGCCAGAAGGTCTATTTTTCTGTGGCAGCTGGTCAGAGATAGCGAGAGCAAGATTCGCCTGAACCTTTGATAATTAAACTCTCAGCTGCCGAAGAGCTGGCTGCCTGGCTGCCAGATAAATGCTGTTTCCCTCGAATTAGTGTGGAGCCAAAGTGACATCCAATGGCTGGTTAGGCTCATCAAACTGGCTGTTCTCTACAGCTATCCCAAGGGATAGAGCCCAGGCGGCCATTTGCCAATGGAAAAAGGCAAGTACAAATGCCGGGCACGTATCATCCTGCTGAATTTATCACATCTGCAGTTCAGGTACTTTTAGACTTCCTGATGTCATAATACTCCTTTATACAAGAGCTTTCAGGGAAAGCTCCCAAATATGCATTAGACGGAGATGTAATAAGACAGGTCCTGTATATTAAACAGCTACTGCCAGCTCAAATTGAGTCCCAAATTTAGGGTTGAAATGAACGAACTATTACAAAGCCTGACAACATCAGAAATATTCTTGCGCTATTTATTTTTTGGACAGGAGTTGGAAGAAAAGTGGTGGGGGTGTCATTTCTGCAGGGGAAGGGTAGTGCCACCTGCAGGGCTGGGAAGTGACAATCCGAGAGCCAAGCACTGATAAACTTGTGCCTAATGGTGAGCCTCATCCCCCAAGTAGAGAGAAACTGAAAATGCAAACAGTGAGGTAGAAAGAGTGGAGAACAAATTGGATTTCAAAAATTCTTCCTGTTTCAGTCATCTCAGGTACTGCTGGATTTCAAATCCCAGAAGTGTGGTGGTGGTTTTTAAGCTGACAGTGTTCTCTGTGCTCCAGCTGAATGTGTCAGGACAGAGAATTATTATTATTACAAAGGCACAGAAGGAAAGGATGCAGTTTGTTAGGTGCCAAGCAGTGTCCCTGCCTGCTAAGAAACAGCAATGCTAAGACAGAACAAAGAGCAATGTTAAAACAAGGCTAAAGTGCTGCCTTGCAAAAGGTGACACTGGGAAACAGATATAAACACCAGCAGTGTACTGGGAGGGCAGCAGAGCTTTATTGTTCTTGGTTAGCCATTTTTTTTTTAATACATAATTTCCCTGAGCAAATGCAGGGTGACTGACTCCTTCCTTCTGTAGAATGTTTTCTTGCACAATCCTAATCCTGTACATCTTGAAAGTCTCTGACATGGGTGAACAGGTGAGAATTGTGGTGAGAGATAGTGTGTGTGGCTTGACTCAGCTCTGCATTGGTGCTGAGCAATGAAGCAGGCTGGGTGGGCTGCCTGGAGATGGTTCCTCTCTGTAGTTATTGAACACCTACTCACCAGGGTTGAGTGATCACCTGGCATTTAATTATTAAGTATCAGTAAATCAGCTGGAAGTGTGCCTGCCTGGTGGATGTGAGTGGTGAGGGCTGTGCTCAGAGCCCACACACTGAGCAAAAAGGCTGTGCATTGGGCAGATTATAAAGACTACTTGTGTTGACTTTGTGTTTGAGAAAGAGGAGATAAATGCCCTCAGTCCCAGCAATTCAGCACAAAAACATCTATTTCAGTGCAACCACCAAACACCTCAGCGCTGGGAACATATATTTTTCTGCAAATCAAAATGTGTTCTTTCAAAACCATATGTCACTGATGGATCAGCATGATTAGCTGGGCTTTCTTTTGTGAAGGTCAAGCTGCAGGTAAGCGCTTTCATTTGCGTTTGTTGCTTTTGAAGCTGGGGAAGAGTTTCATTCCTAGCAGTTATCTGCTTGGCCACTAGCATGGAGCATCACAGCTCATGGCAGCTCCATGAGAGGTGGTAACACCTTGGCTGATCTGCCTTAACATTTATGTTTAGTAGAGCCAGCTCTTTCCTTGCAGCAGGGAGAACTTGTTTGTCTGACCCTACCGGGGACTAGAATGTAACTAACGTTGAGTAAATCAAGTAACTCTTCTACACAGAAAGAGAGCCTCCTGAGATCCCACTAGCAGGACTCACAACTGCGGCCAACAAAGGTATAGGTTTTCACTAGTGAAAGTGTTTTTCCTAGTGAAGGACTTTGAAAGAGTTCCTAGTTGAAGTGCTGAGGGTAAGGTAATCTGGCAGGGTTCTTAGAGGAGAAAAATGCCATCTGCTGCCACTCTAACATACACCAGGAGCTTAAAAATGGCTGTTTCTTGGTTCTTATACCTTGCTTAACTCAAGTAAGTTCTTAGGATAGCAAAGGCACTGCAAATCAAAGATATTACCAGTAGCATTGGCATAATAGTTGCTGTGTGCTGCTGTACCCACACTTTGCCCACTTAGACAGCCCTCTCCTAGAGCAGTCAGCACCAAATACTGGAAAAACAGCACTTGGTTATTGATAACCACCATTGATTTCCAATGAACCCGCTCATCGGATAACTACCTTCTGAAAAGAGTGGAGCTCTGCCTTCCTCTGTGGCTGGGAAGATACCACATTGAGTAATTAGCACATGAAGGGCAGCATCAGAATCTGAACTCTGTCTCTGGGAGATCCTGTGACAGCAAGAACTGCACCATATTCTATCACTCTGTAGTTGCCCTGGTATGGAAGAGCTTATGCTTACACCTATCACCTTTTATCACTCTTTCCTGGAGAGCTGAATTTTCTCTTCATGAATGTACCAAAGCCCTGTGGAAATACAAGAACTCCAAGGGCTGCACTGATGTACTTCAGGCAAGTTGTAGACACAGTTTTCTATGTTGTGCTCTGGGGATATTTTTTGCTCTGTACCTCTACTGTTGCCTCCAAGCAAATTCAGTTTGGAACTCATCACTGCAGAGGTCTGTTAGTTATATCCCTGGGTTGAAAGCTGCTGATGGTATCAATTTTGAGGGTAACTGCCCCAGAATGTGGCATGCAGGTGTGGGAAATCTGAGTGATGCCCTTCCTCTCTTTTCAGTCCTCTTCCAAGCGGATGATGGCTTTGCTTCTCCAGGATGCAAAGACACTGGCCTGATTGCTCTGGAAAAACTTTCAGCCAAGGTAAAGCACAAAATTCCCCGGAAGAGCCTGACCTTCTCAAGGGCTGTTCCCTTGGTAACCATCACCTTGTTGTTATCTTGTTATTCAAAGACAATTTCTAAACTTTTAAGAGAATATAACAAGGAGCTGTTATGGGGCAGAAGGAGCCCCTGAACAGGGAAATGAGTTTCCTCTGCTTCCGTGCAGAGCAAGGTTTCAGGCAGAGAGGTGCCAGGCAAGAGGCAGATTGCTATTCCCTTCCCTGGGGACTATGAGCTTGTTGTGGGGAGATATGAGAATGATAAAGTCCTTTCTCCCTTCCTTCCCAATCCTCTTCCTTCAGAGGCTGGTTGGAGGATAATGTCCAGGCTGGGCTGGCTCCCCAGCACCTCTCGTTAAGCTCTCAGAGGAAGGTCACTTGTTCCTCTTTGAGTTCTTCAGTGAAACACTGTTCTACCCTCCTTTGGCTTCACAGAATTGTAGAATCATGGGTTTATAGGGGTTGGAAGGGACATCTGGAGATCATCAAGTCCAGCTCCCCTTCTTATAGGGAATTGTTTCAATGTGGTGGTTTCCTGCTCTGCTCCCCACGCAGGGCAGCAGACGGAGACTATGCCTCACATGTGGATTGGTGTGGGCTCTCAGACATGGGGCTGTAGAGCAGTAGTATTTTTTTACTTTCCACTCTATAGGCTTTGGCAATCAAGATTGACTTTGGAGACTGACTTTGCTTCTTGAACTGTTCTGGACCTGTTTCTTCCCAGCCTTTGATTGGATGCACCATTTTTGTGATATACCACAGCAATCCAGCGGCAATTCCACACTTACACATCTTCTCTAAGAAGACAATAATTCTCATGGAGGTAATTTCTTGTGTCATTTTGGGAATACATGGGAAGTTCCATCTTCCTTAGCTTTCTTGCGTCAACAGAGAGCAGAAAGCAGGCCAACAAAACTGAGTAAATTCATTTTCACAGAAAGATCCTGTGGCCTCTAATCATGATCCCACCCAGTCAGAGTGTAGGATGGGTATCTCCCAGATGTTGCAAAGAATGAGTGCAGTGGGAACTTTTTGTCTAGATGGCTCTCTGAAGTCTTCCAGTTGTCATTACAGTATAAATACAGCAACCTACAGTTGCCAGTTACTACTGCCTTGTATCCTACATGAATATTAAAAGCACACGCCTGCACAAACCTCTACCACTGCAGATATACAATACATATAAAATATACTCCTGTATTTATTCATAGTTACATGCTCATTTATCAAAGAGGCAATCTCTGTTGACGTCAATATAATAAAGGGTCTCTCACAGCAGTACTGCCAGGAGCCCTTTTCCTCCAGAGACTGTAATGCTGTCATGAATATGACAACGAGTCAACATGGGATAATGCTGCATCAGAGGGCAATAATTCTGGGGAGATGAAGGGCTCTGGAAGTGCAGGTTAAGGGACATAGGAAGTAATACAAGTGCAGTAACTTCCATTTCTATTTTTGGAGGAGGGCATGAGCCTTTGAATTGAGGAAAGTGGTAAATCAGTGCTCTGGTTGGTATCCTTCATGCATTAGAACTCATCACATGGAGTCGGTGTGACTGTGTGAGTTAACTGAGCACTAACTACTTCATGCATTTAAAGGAGATCCCTGCTTCATTGGGAACCTTTTTTTGTTCTGAAGCCGTTGTAGTGCCATGGGTGATTTATGGTTTTGTGTGGAAAACACAGAGGATGCCTAAATTCCTGTGTCCGTGAGGAGGGCTGCCTCCATTCGTCACTGGAGCTCACCACTTGGAAGTCTGCTTGGATGATTATCTCCATCTGACAGTGAGGTATTGGCTGTGGTTTGGAATTACTTCTCTGTGTTTGTGCTGCGGTCATAATCATGAGGTCTTGACAATTTCTTTTTGATTCCTGTGATTTTGGCCAAGCGCTAGGTCTTTGTGAAAGTGCTTAAGATCTTGATGCTTCATAAATATGAATGGGAATGACAACTTGGATCAGGGTAATAGAATGTACACTGCCCCTCTTGCTCTTCCCCAGAGCTGCTGTATGGGGCAGGAAACTGATCAGGTCTCCCTTTTCTCAACTCCGGCAATACTCCGGCTCATACTGCCTTGGTGGAACAAAACTATTTCTCAGAAGTTTTTGGTGGTTTTTGAAGCTGGAGGATGTGAGGACTTGGTCATGGGGGTTTTTAAACTCTCATACCTTTGTGAGATGGGACAGTGCTGCTTTATCCCCACATTTACAGAGGGAGAAGTGAGACCCAGTGATGCAACACATCAAAGGCTTCACAAGGCATGTGGGACAGAGAGCAGATTTTGACCTAGTTTTCTGTAGGTCATTACTTCTTGCTAGCTGGATGCCTGCAAGACCCAGTTTTGCTTTCCTGATTGCTTCATGACACAGAAAGTAATTTGGGTAACAGTTACTATGGTACCATCCTAGGCTTCACAGGCTGGCATGAATTATGGACTTTAGCTGACAGAAGACCATCTTGGAACTGCTGTCACCTGGCAAAGGCTAGGAAAGCCTGCTCACTGCAGGCATGCCCCAGAGATGGAAGGTGTTTTACCCCTTCCCCATCATGGTGATAAGTACATCACATCCTGGCAGGGCAGCAGCTTCCTAGGGAACATTGGCGCCAGACAGCCTTGCAGAGCAAACGGCACGTGGTCTCAGGGAATGCTTTCAAACAGCCGTCTGGCAGAAGAGGATTCATCCAGATGAGCCTGAGAATTTGTATGCACAGCTGATATTGCTGGAAAGCAGAACTGGCATGGGAGTAGCTCACGAAGTGGGAATGCAGGGGAATCTTCAGCAAAAGCTTTTATCTCCAGAACAATTCAAGCAGCTTGGGTGAAGCATAAAAGAGGTGCGTGCTCTGAAGCAGGGAAGGGAAATAGGACTGCTTCTGCATCTATTTATATACCTGAAAAGCTACCCTAATGATAAATAATTGCAAATAATAATCACAATATCAAAAACAGGAAGGGCAAAGAAAGAGCAGCTCCCTCCCTCCCCCTTCTCCAGTGCTGGTGTTTGAGATGTCATCCAGATATGAAATCCGAGCCTGTTTCTAGTGGAAAGAGAATGGCAGTCAGTGTATCTTTATCACAATCTCTTTCATGCTCCAATGAGCTCCTTACCCTGTGCAGCAGCAGCAGCACAGACAGAGATGCCAACCTGTCTCTGAGCAAACGGAGAGATTTGGGCTGAAGCCTCAGCTGACTCAAAAAAAGACCCCTGGGTGTTTTTCCAGAGTTGACTGAGGGTTGTTTTCCTTCTCTCTCCTGCCTTGTGCTAAGGTTTGAGATGGGCCATGACTTCCTCTGGCCTAAAGGTCACTTTTGTGCATGGAAGAGTTATCAGGTTCATCATTTCCTGCAGATTATAATGCACTTTATCCTATTTATTTTTTCATGCAATCTCAGTACTACAGCCTGAGCAGGGAAGGGAAGACTGAAAGCACAGTTTGCTTTTAACAGTGGAGAAACAGTGTCATGGTCTGGCAGGGCACTGCAGGGAGGCTCTGGTTCAATAAGGATTTTGGAAGATGCTGTGTTGACGTGCTGATCCACCTTACTCTGTTTCTCTGAGGCAAGGAAATATCCAGTCATTCCCCAGTAGCATTAAAACCTAATTCTGCCTACGTCACAGGAATATCACATTAGAAACCCTCAGTCAGTCCCTTGTTGAACCACTCTCAGAAGGGAGCTTTACACCTTGTGATCATGAGCTTCATTTGTCTTCTTTACATGGTTGAGACAAGAGACCTGGAGGAAGGCACTTAAATGAGTTGGGTTTTTAGATTGGTGCTCTGAGGGTCTGCACTGGTCTTGATGACGGAAAGCTCTTCCAGCACAGCAGTCCCCCTCACTTTGAGAGAGGATGAGTGAGATGCTTCAGGGGCAAAGAGCATTCAACCATGAGAAGCAATAAAATCTGAGAGAGAGCTGCAACCAGACCTTGATTCACCAAGGCACCAGAGACCAGGCTTCAACTCCCAAGAGGTCTCCAGCAACAACAAGCATCCAAGGGGCAGGCACAGTGATGAGCCTCACTTTCCCATCATAGTTGCTGTCTGCCTCAGCAGAAGAATTTTGTTTCATTTAATCAGTTTTAAACTCCTACTCTTTTTTTTTTTTTTTTTTTTCATTTTTTTCTTTGAGAAACTGGAATCAGTAAGAACTATGAAGAAGAAAACTTCAGAACTGATGGTAAATGTCGTGGTCCCAGATAACGTGCTGTATGTCCTCCAGTGTGGAAAGATTCCCTGTGAGCACAGTGCTGAATGAGAGCTGGGATGCACATGTATGACCCTGAGTCCTTTTGCTTGATCTTTCTATATTTTTCCACATCACTGACTAGTTAACAACTTGAGATATAGGATAGATTAATAATAAACTTTTGAGGATTCTTCATTAGGTTTTGTGCTGTCGTGTTCAAGAAACACATTGATGTGATACTTAGGGATATGGTTTACTGGGTGACATTGGTGGTAGGTGGACAGTTGGACTGGATGATGTTAGAGGTCTTTTCCAACCTTAATGATTCTATGATTCTTTCATTCTATGACTTTTGCCCCCAAATCTTTCCTGCAATCCCCATGTTCCAGGCTCTGAGCACAGTCTTATGGCTTCATGCAGGAGCTTTTCTGCACAGAATTCATTTTAGCTGACTCGATACAGAGGCAGAGCAGCAGGAAAGCAGCACTAAAGGAGAGTTGGTTGACAAGGAGGAGGATGTGGAAGCAGATGAGGAGCACTTGGGACTTTGGATGAAAAGTAGTTCATCCCTTCTCAGCCCATTAATAAGTTAATAACTTATCAGAGATTAACTTAACACCTTGAGGCACAGAAGACATTGCCTTGTTCTCACATTAGCCTGGCTCTATTGTAATTCCTTTATCTTACCTTTCTTTTTTCCCCCCTCAGCTATTGCATACTCATCTGGGGCCACACTAATATAACAGCATAAGATTCAATTACAAAAGACTACAATAAGAGTGCAAAATTCTCTTCCTGACATGCTGAATCACTGCTCAGAAGCATTAATTATTGAGTGGCTAGCGGAATATTTTTTTCAAGTTGCAGTAGAAAAAAGAGTGAACCCTATGGCACCTCCTATGCAGGGAGCAGCTCCTACTTAGGACGTTTCTGGCTTTGCTGATTCTTGAAGCCAGTCAGAAGGAATGGGGACAGGAGAAGGAAAGGGGGAGATGAGGGAAAGCAGCACCAAGCTGGCACAGTCCCCTCCTGGGGAAGGAGCAGAAGGGATGTTTGGCTTCTTTTATTTCCCTTGGTCTATGCACAAGGGTTTTTATTACAAAGAAGAGGAGGGAGCCCATGTGGGGAAAAGATACAGCTCTAGCCACCGGGTCTCTACTCTGCTTGGGAAGGGGATATTCTTATCAGCCCATTTGATGTCTTCCTGAGAGCCTCAGCATTGTGCCCAGCACTCAGCCATCCCGATCCCTATCACCAGAGCTGCCAGTACCTCGAGCTTATCTCCTTGTTACAGGAGTCTCATCTCTGGAGTACCCATGCACATTTTACATGGTATCAAGAGAAAGAACAAAGTAGCCTATCCTTTCATTGGCAGCTTCAGGGGATATGGGGTTTGAGGGGACCATGGAAATGCAGCTTCTCTCTCTTGTCTGGCAAGGTGCTTGCAGACTGAGGCTTTGAGTCAGAGCAATGGGAGATGCTTACGTTGCTGCTTTCTATTCTGTGAACCCAAGGATGCGTAAGGATCCAGATGGGTTAACATCCCTTCTTTTATCCACATTAAGTCATGGAATTTAACCTCTCCTAAATTCTCAGCTATAGATGGATTAGATAAACTGGAACTAATGAAATATATTTGCTGCACAGATCCAAATTCAGCTCCCAGCATCCTTGGAACAAATCTGAAGAAATAGCCATGCTCAGGGCACAGGCTTGCCCAGGATATCACAGCAGACAGGAAGGGTTGGGCTGTTATTTCAGCTGGAGCCGCTCCTGGCTTGCAGATGCCACTATGGACTTACATGGAGATGACAAAGACCAGATGCAATTCCCTCATCTTTCTGTCATGCCTCTCTGTTTCTATATTTAAACGCATGTATTCTGAGGGGAGGAAGACTTGGCTTCAGGACTTGTGCACAGTCCTCCTGCCCCACATGGTTTTGCTCTTGTGCTGACACACAGTGACAAAATAAACATCGTGTGAGTGAAGAGGATGACATCAGGATTACAAGCAGTGTTAAAGGAGACAGAGCTGCCTCTCACAGATGGTATTTGCATGTGTAACACAGGCTCCAAGGACTCCTATTGCCTCCCTCCTCAACTAGCATTGTCTGTTCAGCTCTGAATGCATGACTCCATTTATCAGCTCTGTGGACATGGTGAGGGTTTCCTGCAGTCCTCTAGGGATGAGGAAGTTTGACTGAGGCTGCAAAAAGAGCTGGAGATGGAATCAGACCAGTAAGCAACTGCAGTGTGGTGCACAACTTCATCCTACCCTCACATGTCACATCTGGCCATTTGTTGGAGGTGGCATATGGGGTGGATCCAGTATCTGGTTCCACAGAACTGGGCTCAGAGCTGCAGGAGCCAAGGACATCCTTGGGGTTTAACCAGAGAGGATAATGCAGGTGTATTTGGTTGGTGATGGGGAAGGTCATAGAAGCTGAAGATCAGGGTAGAGCTGCTCTTTCACAGACAGAGTGATATTATAATGGCTTTAATTGAGCTGTAACATGACATTGCACCATATATGCTTTTCTGTGATCTAGAGAATTTGATTTAAAAATCATATAAACTGTGTGTTGGTGAGAGATGGTATGACATGCTCACTGCAGAGGCAGTGCAAAGAGAGCTTCACCCTCACCTGGATGAAATGATGAGGTTAGTAAAACCTTGTAGCTTTATCTCTCCTACATACCTCTGCTGAGACATACATAACACAATGTCATCTTATTTTATTTTACTTTATTTATTTATCCTTCTCTACTTCATTTTCTTTCTTTTAGTCACTTCATTTTATTCTATTTATTTTATTTACTTTTGTTACATGTGGTCTGTAAGCTTACGTTATGTAAGACCTAGCAAGTATCATTTGAAGGTTGTTTCCCTTTGCTCCTTGGGAGACGAATGATGTTTTGTCTGGTGATTGAAAATGAAAGGCACTGCATCTCATTTCTTATTCCTTGTGGCACTCATTTTGGCATTCTATGGAATTGTGGTTCTGAATGGAGATTGCTCTGGTGTCCTTAACCATTCCCCCAGTATCAGACTCAGAAATCTGCAAGGTGTGACCATTTCTACAGCAAACCCACTGTCTCTCCAGGATAAACTCCAGGATAAACGTTGCCTTCTCCCAGGACATGGGGAAATGGCCACAAGTTGTATCAGAGGAGGTTTAGATTAGACATGAGGAAGAACTATTTCTCTCAGAGTGGTCAGGCACTGGAAGGCTGCCGAGGGAGGTGGTGGAGTCACCGTCCCTGGCAGTGTTCAAGAGGTGTCTGGACGACGTGCTGCGTGATATGGTTTAGTGCTTGTGGTGGCAATGGTGATGAGGAGGTGGCTGGACTAGATGATCTTATAGGTCGTTTCCAACCTTGAATTCTGTGATTCTATGATTCTATAAAGTCACTCAAAGTACTGAAGTCCTTCAGCTCTTCTTTTCTCCTCCTTTTCTTCCTTCCCTTTCCAGTCTTGGTCTCTCTCCTCTGAATGATGTTGCAAGACTTTGTGTTTAATTAAGACACATTGTCCAACCAATTTGGAAGCAGAAAATAGCAGGAGATGTTTTACAAATAGGAACAATTCTTGTTCATTATCCCTTAATTGAGGCAACAAAAAGGTGCTGGAAAACATCCATCAGATGCACATTCATATACATCATCAGAGAGGATTGGATTTAGGAACTCACAAAAGCAACATCGAATGTTCCAATCAAGAGTTATACAGACAACAGGAAAACAAAAAATTGGAGACACAAATACATCAGAATTAGCACAATCACAGATTACATGTTTCTGGAAAACACATTCCCTGGCTCTTCTCCAGGATTTTCTTATTTCATACTCCTTTTCTTTCGTTCCTATTTGTGGTACAGAAGTCAGTGTTGCTGGCCTATCCTTTGCCAGCCCATGCAGCTTCTCATGAGGAGGAAGGTATCATTCTGGGAGGCATTGCAGGAGTGGCTGGGACAATGTGATCACCAAGTTGGAAGCTTTCACCCCAGTTTGAACACAGGGCACTCTAAGGATGACACACTGTTCATCTTTTCCACCCTCATTCTTTCACACGCTGAAGTTTGGTCTCTCTGCTAAGTCGCTCTTCTTGTGCAGAGGAGATAAATAACAGGAGAGAACCTGCTGAGGGAGACATTTTGAGCCTGGAATGCCAGGAAATCTCTTTACCCACTTAACTATGCATTTTAAAGCTTGCTTGGCCTCTTCTGAGCTCATTTACACTCTAACACCGGGGCCCCCACAGAGTCAATCTTTATTCCCACTGGTCTGTTAGACTCAAATTCTTTGGCTTGTCATTTTTAAAAGGTGCTTGAGTTTTAAATGAGGGACAGAATATGCCACAGACCTTCACGATACCTGCTGAAGTGTATGTGTACCTCAGTGCTTCCTGGAAGGGAGGACATCATCAGGAAAAATGGCATCACACCTCATCAGACTGTAGTAATAGACCAAAACATGATAGGATGCTGTTAAAAATTCTCATGATTGGTACCCACAGCTGTTGAGCTAATTATTCTTGCTGTCTTGTCATAGATAGTTATATGGTCTCCGGGGTACCTCAGCATTTCACAATCTCTAATAGAGTTCTCTTCACACACTCCTGAGAGACACCTCTCTGCTCTTACCTTCCCTCTCCTTCATTCCACTGGGATGATTGAGGCTCAGCAGCCTATTCCAGTGCTGCACTCTGCAGTGCTTTCCGTTGAGCAGCACACGTGTCACCAGCTTTATCTAGCTCGGCGTCAGATGTGGAATTTAAGCTACCATCATTTATGGAAGGTGATGGGAAGCAGCAGAAGGGATGTCTGAAAGGTAGGGGACTCCCTGGAGGGGAATCTTGTGTGGTCTAAGTCCCCTGATGTCTAGAGGACATGAGTCCCATCAGAAGTATCCCATGGGTCATGCTCTGGGACTGCAGACTACAGTGAGAGCAGTATGTCCCTATACTTCATGAAACCACGGATGGTTTGAAAGAACCTATTCTTGCAAGAACACACCTCTGCTCTGTGCCGTGAGACCTCATCTGGAGGACTGCATCCAGATGTGGAGTCCTCACTACAGGAGAGACATGGACCTGCTGGAGTGTGTCCACAGGAGGGCCACACAAATGATCCAAGGGATGGAGTACCTCCCCTGCAAGGACAGTCTGAGAGAGTTGGGGCTGTTCAGCCTAGAGAAGAGAAGGCTCTGGAAACCTGTGAGCAGCCTTTCGATATCTAAAGGGGAGCTATTAAGAAAAAAGGGGACAGGCTCTTCAGTAAGGTCTGTTGTGATAGTACAGGGGGAAATGGTTTCAAGCTAAAAGAGAGATTTAGATTGGATATCAGGAAGGTTTTTACAGTAAGTGTGGTGAGGCATTGGTACAGGCTGCCCAGAGAAAAGTGGTGGTGCCCCATTCCCGCTGACACCTGAGGTCAGGCTGGACGGGCTCTGAGCATCTGATGGAGCTGTGGGTGCCCCTGTTCATTGCAGGGGAGTTGGATCAGATGGCCTTTAAGGGTCCTTCCCAACTCAAACCATTCTATGATTCTCTGATTTTTTTGAACCTGAACCCCAGCCTGAGGAAGTTTTGGAGACATTGCTTGAACTCGGGTGAGGTTTTCATAGAATTATAGAATCACTAAGTTTGGAAAAGACCTCTAAGATCATATAAGTCCAACTGCCCCAGGGAGGTTGGGGCAGCAGACTGGCTCTGTGCCTTGTTTAGGCTGGGAGCTCCCCAGAGCAGCTCTGTCTTTGCCTTCAGTGAAAAATTCCCCCATGATTTTCCCTTGCACTTCCTCCAGCAGCTGCTGTGGCTTTCCTCTGTTGTCCCCGCAAGCCCTCCCTGCCTTGTTTTGAAATCCCCACTGCCTACCATGGAAAGTGTTTGCATTGTAGCTGGCATTTGTTGATTTTCTTTAGGTGGCTTAGGGCTGCAGGCATTCCTCATTACTTTTTTATTAACCAATCTGAATACTCATTTAGCCTTACTAAGCGTGTGCTGGTTTTTAATTCTTCCTTCAGAAGCATCTGTGCAGATCTGTTCCTTGGTCCTCAGTAACAACATAGGATCCCATGCAGCAAGGATGAGGCAAGAGATGTCAGCTCACCACACAAGACCAATCTGGGTGACAAAGCAAAGTCCTCTCTTTGCTTATCCCTTGCCTTCCTGTGCAGCAGGACTGCCAGAAGTTACAGCAATGCAATACTCAGCAGGATGACAAGGTATGTTGTGTCGGACAAACAACTTTCCAAAATAATTTCCAAAATTAATAATGCAAAGTGGCAAGACGATAGATAATAAAAATAGCTGAAATGGTCGAGGAAAGGCAGTTGATGAAGATTAAATTGTCATTCAACTATAAGTTTAACAGGAGGTAGGAAAAAGAATGATTATAACCATTATGCGTAAAAACCAAGAGACTGGCAGAGAAACGTTGTGTTCTGACATCCAACTCCCATGCACTGCCTTGGACCTATTTTTCAAGTGCGCTGAGTACCCAGAACTACGCAAGGCAGGATGTAATTTTTTCCCTTCTGACTCAGATGCCAAGCTGAAGGAAGGAGGTAGGGACGCTGGGTGGGAGGAGATCTGGTTCTGTCATTTCTCAGGTTGCAAGGCCTGATGAAAAAGCCATATCCAAGGAATGGATAATTATCATAGAATCATAGAATGCCTGGATTTGGAAAGGACCTCTAAGATCATTTAGTTCAACTCCCCTGGTGTGGACAGGGTCACCAACCATTAAATAAGGCACTACATCAGGTTGCCTAGGGTCCCCTCCAACCTGGTCTCAAACACCTCTAATAGAACCAGCTGCTGGGCAGAGAGGGAAGCCAATGTCCTTCCATCCTCCCTGGGATGGTCTGGGAGCATTGCTGGGGTGATGAAGGAAGGAGCTCAAACACCACAGCTGCCTGAGCTGTGTCTACTGGATAAATATGAACGCTTGGTCTCTAGGCCTATTAGACCGGCAGTTTGCTCAAGCACTAAATCCACTCGCACTCAAAAAAGGTACATTCTGCTGCTTTTTCAAGTGTCTTGAATTCTATTGTGTACAAATTTACAAATTAACTGCTTGAGTGTTGACTAACGCTGCAGCCTGCCGTCAAGGTAAGAGCCCATTTATTTATAGGCTCTTCAAGGACAAGAAGATGCTGTGTTTGTACAATCTTCCAGTAGGTGCACTGTGCACAGCCTAACAAACAGTTCCCTACCTCATCCATGTTTTGGAAGAGGACAAGACGTAGTATCATAGAATCCTTAAGACTGGAAAAGATCTTTAAGATCACCTAGTCCAATTGTCCACCTACCATCAATATTGCTCACTAAGCCACGTCCCTCAGTGCCACATCTCCATGGCTCTTGAGCACTTCCAGGGATGGTGACTCCCCCACCTCTCTAGGCAACCTTGTACCAGTACCCCACCTCTCTTTTTGAGAAGAAATTCTTCCTAGTTTCCAAGCCATTATGAGACCCTCAAGGAAAACACACAGCATAGTCAATGCCAGCTGGCAGGAAGGCCATGCTATGCCATCAACTTCTGATGATGGCAGAGCTGCAAATGTATAATGCTGTGTGTTTGCAGTCCATAGAATCGCAGAATCATTACTGTTGGAAAAGATCGCTAAGACTGCCTAGTCCAACTGTGTGATGGGACTGTGATCCCTGGATAGTAGGAACTCTCTTTTTCTATTTCCTGGTGATGTTTACTTCAAAGGTGCTTGACCATATGGATAGCCCTAGTAACAAGAGCCCCACAGAAGAATTAATGCGACTCTGATGTGTTTATCCTGAGATCTCGTGGTACCTGACAAAGGAAAGGCATCATCAATTCTTTTTTTTTTATATGGAGGCAAAAAGAGGCGAAATTATTTACTAATCCATGCTCCTGCAGTGAATCAGTGATAGAGCAAGGACCTAGACCTTTCCAGCTATGCTTTGAGGCTACCTGAAATGCCCACTGGAGCAGTCCTAAAACACTGACCCTTTGAGAGTGTGTCCTGCCCTTGCTGCTTCATGCAGCAGATTTTAGCCTTGCAAAGAACAGCTCACCTTTGCTTTGACCAGGACTGGGGCAGGCAACAAGCAGAGAGATGATGCTTTAGAGAACACTAGTTTAAGTCTGTGGCCAGGTGGGTAGAAGAGCACACAGAAAGGGCATGCATGAAATGGAAAGGAGAGACTATGAAATGTTTGGTGGATGTAGGCTTGATAGCCAGTTGAATGTAGAGCCAACTGGATGTAGAGGAGCATGTATCACCGATCCTTTGGTCACTGGAGCTGATCAGGGATACCTGGACTTGTGTGGGGTACAATACAAAGTCTTAAGGAGATGGGAAGTGTTTTGCATTGGCTGGCAAGGATGCACCTGCATGGGGACAGCAGTGTTGCAGGTGTTCCCTTCCCAGAGCTCTGCTGGGACCTCAGCAGCCCAGCGGCACTGTGTACCTGCATCACTTGCCCCAGATAGTCAGCCACTGCCAATATTTAATTATACAGGGGAAGATATCACTTAGGCTGAGATGTCTTGGCTTCATTAAGGAAGCTGCAGAACTCATCATGCTCTCCCCTCAGGCTCTGTGAAGGAAAATCCTGCTGATGGAGGCTGCTGAGTCTGGAGGGGCTGGGAAGCTGCTGAGCCCAGGTTAGCAGGGGATTTCAAGTCAGGCACACCGGCGTCTGGGCGTTAGAGCAGCAGTGTAACTGAGTTCCCTGGCTGTTTAGATAGGGCTGTGAGCTGATTGCAAAATGCCTTTTGTGCAATGCGAGGCCCTCACTCTGCACCTCCACATATTTCATTCATGGGGATGAGATAGCAATGAGGTGGTCATTCATTAGCAGTAAATAATCTCTCCCTATCTGAGGTAAGGGTTGTCATGGAATTGCTCTTTCATTTTATAGGGTTCTCTGTGATAAATTTATCTTGTAAAAGGTGATTAAGACACTTTGTTACATTTTAATGTGTCTGTAAGTCTACCTCTAATATCAGCGCTCACTTTGGATCTCTCTGGAAATAGTTAACTATCCCATGTTGTGCAACAAGACAAAGTGTGAGGGGTGTTTGCACCACAGTGAGCCAACCAGAAAGCTCCATCCTGTGCTGACAAACCCTGAAGATGGCTAATTCCTATTTTCTGTTTTGCTTAGTCCAGAACTTCTCTATCCAGTGACACACAGAAACAGAGGTGCCCTGGTTTGGGAAGGCAGGCAATTATTTCCTGCCTGAAGGGAAAAAGTTCATGCTACGCTGTGCTTTGTGTTTTCTGCAGAGCAGCTCTGATAGCTCCCAGGCTTTCTCAGCTGTTTGTCAGTCACAGGCTCTCTTCATGGACTATATAAGGAGCCCAAGTACCTCATTAAGAAGGTTTCAATAGCTCTCTGCAGCTACGTACATGGCAATACATAGTGTAAAACCTAAATTAGGTGCTGTTGAAAACTCACAGGAAGGTGTCCAGTGCTTAAGCATTCTGTCTGCACAGGAGGGAATGTCTGATCCCAGAAAAGACTCCAGCCACGTCACCTCATCTGCCTTTCTCTTCTTTCTTAGCCACTACCCAGAATCTGATTTTTTTGTGTATGTGACTGGGCACTGGGATGTCACCAGGTAATGCAGACTATTACTTCCTTCCTTCCTCTCACCTAGCATTTCTATTACTTTAATTTGTACAGCTTCAGGCTCTTTTCACCTATTTTAGTCTTCAGAAGACATATTGGTAAAACTTTTTACATAGTATATTGAGACATTGTGCATCTCTTCTATCCATTTCTGTTACTCTGTGGGTACACGGAGACTGAAAACGGTACCATGGATCATAGAATCAAATAATCAGAGAATCATTAAGGCTGGAAAATATCACTAATATCACCCAGTCCAACCCCAACCCCCACCATGCCCCTAACCATGCCCCTCTGTGCCACGTCTTCACAGTTCTTGATTCCACTACTCCATGGGCAGCCTGTGCCAGTGCCTCACCACTCTTTCTGAGAAGGAATTGTTCCTAATATCCAACCTGAACATCCCCTGGCGTAATTTGAGACCATTCCCTTTCATCCTATTGCTGTTTACCCTGGATACTTTGAAAGTTGACTGCTTAGAGGGAAAGCCTCTCCCACCCCGCCACATACAAACCTAGATGAAAGTGGTGATCCCTAATACAGGCAGATAAGATGTTGCCTGATGGTTTTTGGGTGAGAATTAAATGCTCGCTGGCCTGTGTGTCAGTCTCTGGGATGTGCACTTTGCTGCTCTCCAGGAAGAGCAGGGCATTTGGCACAATCCCAGAGAGTGCCCTTCTGCTCTGGTTACAGCCCGTAAGCATCAAATGCTCTCATTCATTTATCGGTGGGTGATAAACAGCCTGGGAAATGCTGCTTCAGTCAGGTCACATTCTTGCTCTTTTATGAATGTGACATCTCTAAAAGTGTATCTGCTAATGTCATGAGAGCCAGAGGAAATCCCAGCCTGGTCCCTTGGTGCTTTCCTGAAAACAGCTGGGTGCAGAATGCACACAGGTTGCTACTTACATGGCTATTTCTGCAGAAGATGGATGATTTAAACATCAAGGAAAAATCCACCCAATCTAGGATTTCTGCCCTTTAAATATGAGTGTAATGCGTTTTTGATTGCAGCAATGGGATTTCTTGCCTTGAGTTTGTGATCACAGCCACAGAGCTGGCTATGTTGCCATATATATCTGCCTTTGGGATGGGAAGGGGAGTCACACAGAAACAGAATGGGCAGAAATTAGCCTGATTCAGGTAAGCAAAATGCTTTTTCGCTTGATCTCCACACCCAGGCTCCCTCCCCTTCAAGGCCAACATCCCTCTAAAAGATCTTCCAATAAAGGAGAAACCTCCATGCCAGTGCTGCATTTAAGGCACTGTTTGCTCCTGGGTGACCTCAGCCTTTTTCTCACCTTGTTTTCAGGAACCTGCAGTCCGGAAGAGAAGCAGCCCAGACATCCCTGTGTTCCTGCTGTTCAGTGACGTGGTTGTGTATGGGATGCAATCAGTGCTGTGCAGCTGCTCCTACATTAGTGTGCATCGGAGGCACTCGATGGGTATGTGCATGATCAAATATGGAGTGATGAGAAGCCTGCTTGTCCCACCTGGGAGGGCACACGCTCCCTTGTGCAGGCTGACCTTGGGGAGGGCTGCTTTTGAGATTCCCATGCAGCTGCTGTTTTGCATTGCAAGCCATATGGCCGGCACCATAAATGCTGTCTCTAATTGTAGCTCTCAACCTGCCAACGTCCAAAGCAGGGAGAAGTGTTGGGACAGAGGGTGGGGGCGGGGGAAAAAAACAAGCATTTGCTTGAAAAAGAACCAGGAATCAGGAAAGGGTGAGAAAGGAAGCCCTGGGAGACAGCAAGATTCATTACTTATGTGCAAATCGCCTTTTCTGACCTCAGGTGCCTGACTCAGCTTTTTCCACGTCAATATTTTACAATAGTAAAAGTGAGAATGTACCAGGTGAGGAAAATGAGGGCAAATTTGAGTCTAAAAAAGCAGGGACGTTCCTGCTAATGAAGTACTGTGGAGAATCTGTTCCTAATCAAACCACTAATAGTAACTTTGTTCCTATAATCTGCCTTTTTTTTCAGTAAAGTGGGGTTACATGTTACAGGGATTTGGGGGGATCTGGAGCAGGACTGGATAGGGATTTAAAACAGATTGTTTGGTTCTATTATAACATAATATGAGCAAATAGGTGGTCCTGGCCCTATCCCTTCCTGCCTAGGTATTGTGTCCATCTATCCTCAGGCAAAGCTGATGCAAAATAACTACCAGGACAAAATGGAGATGCTTTTCACCTGTTCTGTATAGAATTTAATGGGCAAGATTCGAAGCAAAGCATTGCTATGCAGAGGTTATTTAGTCTGTCTTTCCCAAGGGGAAGAAGCATGTGAGCAGCTTCTCTAATCAAACGGAGGCATAAGGATGTCTGTGATAGATTTGGTGCTGCATTCAAAGCTCCGTAAGTGGGTGGTGCTCAGGGAGCAGCCAACTGTGTTCAGTTTTGGGCCCCTCACTACAGGGAAGAAACTGGGGCCCTGAAGTGTATTCAGAGAAGGGCAACAGAACTGCAAAGGGTCTGGAGCATAAGTCTTATGGGGACTGACTGAGGGAACTGGGATGTTCAGTCTGGAGGCTCAGAGGAGATTTGTTGCTCTCCCCAACAGCCTGAAAGGATGTTGTGGTGAGGTGGGGGTCAGGCACTGCTCCCAGTTAACAATGAGAGGATGAGAGGTGATGGCCTCAAGTTGTGCCAGGGGAGGTTCAAGTTGGATATTAGGAAAAAATTATTCTCTGAATGAGTGGTGAGACACTGGCACAGGCTGCCCAGGGAGATGGTAAAGTCACCATCCCTAGAGGTGTTTGAGAAATGTGGTGATGAGGGATGTGGACAGTGGGCATGGAGGGGATAGGCTGACTGCTGTACTAGATGGTCTTAGAGGTGTTTTCCAACCATAATGACTCTGTGATTCTATGATTGAGGTTCTCTAGCAGCCTCTTTCTCAGAGGGACAGCTGAGGTTGGGCAGCAAAGGTTTTGGTTCAGCAAAGTCTGGGGAGCACACATCCACAGCCACTGCTGTGCTGCCCGCCTTCTCTAGAGTAATGTGAAGGCAGCATCTCCTTCTACCACTCCAAAAAGAAAGCTCAGAATAAAGCCAGGGTAACCTAAAAGGGGGTGGTTGAGAGACCATCCTGGTACTCTTTTGTAAGTCACTCATCCCTTCCCAATACACCCAAAGAGAGGGTCTGTCCTGGTTATCAACTTTGCTCCCAGAACTCATTAGCTCAGAGGAAAAAACACGTTTCAGTTCCTTCTTAGAGAACTTTAATTAAAAATCATGGAGAAAAACCCATCAGGAAAGAGAGAAACAAGAAAATAGGTAGACATCTCCACCTCTAATTTATGTGAGTTTAAAACCAGTTCCAAGATTGGCTTAATTACCTGGGAACAATGTATTTCTGCAGGATTGCAGATCAGCTCGTTAGCGATACACTTTTTTTTACTTCCAGTTGAAAATGATAATACATCCCTCACTCAAAACATTGTCTCCCAGTCACCATGGTTACTGCCAGGTTTTCCACAAGGACCCAGCATATTCATCTGTCAAATATGCTAATGGAGAACGGACCCTGTCACACAAAGGAGCAGGCTATTCAAACATACACTTGGCAAATAATTGTACATGTCAAAAGAATGATGCTTGTTATTTGCCTAATATTATCCCCCAGAAGTGGGAAATAGTTCAGCTCTCAATGCAAAATGGCTTGCCCTTATCAAATAGGCAATTTGCTGATAATTTAGACTATTAGAGATCTTGGGGTGGGGAGACAAAAGGGGGGGGGAGGTTGGCGAATGTAAGTGGTCTTTTATAATTGCACTGAAAGCAGAATGGGGCATTAAGTGCCCCGGAGGTGCAGTAACAAGGAGCATCACGGGAAGCTGCCGGCCGAGCAGAGGGGCTGCTCACGGCCTCCCCTCTCACCTCCACCAGGTAGCTGCCGGTGGGTGGTTAATTATAATTTAGAAGGAACACTTTTATCGACTGCAGGCTTTTTTTTTTTTTTTTCCTTATTGCTGTTTATCTTCATGATGGGCCAATTTCCAATTTGTCTATTTCAGTAATTAAGCCAAAGAAAAATGTTACTGTAGGATTCTTCCAAGTTTCTGAGCTCCTGATGTTAACAGCTGGAGTTGTCGAGATTGTGCAGAAATTTCTGTGGCTGAGGCAGCGGCCTTTTCTCTGCTTTGGGGCACATAAATGCTCATCCCTCATGCTCTTCTACACCTCCTTCCTCGCCTCCATCTGCTCACAGCCCTTCTTCCAGCTTTCTGCCTGTCCCCAACACAGCTTTACCCAAATCCTGTGTAAATCCAGAGTGTTCTTGTTTAGATTTGGCTGAGCCATACCTAAGACTTTTATCTACAATATCCCTGCTGTTCTTCCCCTCTTTGTCTGTGCCCAAGCCCCCAAGGTGATGACCCTGTGACTCTGGCCCCAAGTTCTCTTGCATGGATGGGTACTGAGCAGGGGTGGGACCACAAACCTCACATCACTCGTGCTATACAGAGGGAGGAGGAAAATCTTAGAGCCCTGTTCCCTCAAACTGAAGAACCAATTAATGTCTCTGGACATGTATGAGGCTTTCAGCCTAAGTTGTAAAAGTGGCAAATACACAGACATCTATGTTTCTTTGAATAGGATGGACAAATCTTCTCTCAGCATCGTCTCAAGACTGCTGGGCCTTTGCTGTTTATTCCTCTCGTGGTTTTGTATGGAATCATAGAATCATTACCATTGGAAAAGACCATAAAGGTAATCTAATACAACCATCAACCCATCACCACCATACCACTAAACTGTGAAATAGGAACTATAGTATCAGGAGAGGACACAGAATGTATCTCCTTTTACCCCAACCTCACCTTTTTCCTTTCTCCCTACCAATTCTCAACATGAATGGGCCACCTAACATAGTTCTCAGCCAGGTTAGATCCCATCACCTACAAGCAGAAGATGGCTTCCCTTAATGCTATGGTTCCCTCCAGCCTGCCTGGGTCTGCGAAGGCTGGGATGGTGCAGCACAGGCGTGCTCTCCTTATGTGCCATTATTTGCCAGATGTGACTGAGGTACAGTCTTCCTGGATCTTGATTTCTGTCTGCTGAGCCTCCTGGTGCTCTCCGCAGTGCAGTTTATTTGCCTTGGGGGTGGATGGGAAGGTCTCCCTCTGAGCTGTGAAATCATCTTCTGTTGGCCCTGGTGAAGTCAGACCCTGAAATACACATGGGGAAGGCAAGGAAATGGTAGTGTGGAAACTGAGCGTAGGGGGTGATTAGTAAATGTTGGGACGGGAACCAAGAGGGGTCACGTTTTGCTACCCTATGTGCTTGTAGCACTAAACACTAATTTTATGATGAGCAGAAGGAAGAGAGGGGAAAAAAAAAGACAACTAGCAAGTGACCTAATCAGCTATTAAAATATTTCCAAGCAGTAAAATTAATACAATTCCCAACTCATAACTTATTTGTCTCTGTACAAAATTAACATAGATAAATAAATTAAAAAAAATAACCTCACCCAAACTGCTTCATAATAAAATGTGATCATAGCAATAATAAGATGCTTCAGTGCATGAATTTAGTTGCGTTAATTCACCCCCAGGTGTAATTGACAGCTCTCAGCCTTCAGCTTTCTGCTGAACAGCCTACTGCGGCTGAATTATTATACCTGGCACTTCAGACTCTTCCACATCTCATTGCCTAATTGTCTTCTCTTCTAGTAGGCGAGTGTTAAACTCAGACATTAAAGGATCTCTGCCAATTACCTGAAGCTCAACATTTGATCTGCCTGAAAATCTCAGCGGTCCAGGGGAGGCTGCTCCTCCGCCTGCATCCTGAGCACTGCTCTGTCCTTCTGAGGGTGGTATAAAGCAAGAGTAACTCTACTTCTGGTTGTAAGGGCATAAACAGAGGGGAAAATTGAGGGAATTTGGGGAACAAATCTGTTCACTCTATCCTTTCAACATCAATGCTAGCACTGATACAGTAGCGGCTGCTAATTACATAGGATTTATAGAAAAATGTATTGCACTCTTTGTTTTCTCTCTGCTGGATTTACAGATGCCATTTGACTGTTGCTTCTGTGCAATACTTTGTAAAAGCAGCAGCTTTTCTGGGATTACCTCCCCACTGTATTGCTTCTGGTGCCTGCAGCTCAGTGATGTGTTTCAATCTGCGGTCACTGCAAAGCCCACGTAGCACAGTGGTGCTTTGGAGACTCTTGTTTGCAAACCAATCAGTTAAATTAAGAAGCTTGATTCTCAGTACTGTGTGATGACATCTCCAATTTAGCTGGTGCCCCAGTGAGGAAGTAAACAAACAATAAAAGTGTCACTATTCCTTCTAGTTCCATTAGACAAACAAGAAGTTTATTCAGCGTTTTGGCAAATGAAAATTTAAGCAAACTGTCAAGGGAGACATTTTCCACATCAAATGTTTTCTGAAAGGGGATTATAACAAGAAAGAGCTATCACCCACCATGTCATTATAAACAAAGGCTCCTGTGAACCCTTTTTATTAAAGATTAGCAGCACTGATTACAGACTTTCCAGGCTGAGCCAAAGGCAAATTAGAATATCTTTTGCTTTGGGATAACTTATGCTACCTTCTTGGGCACTGAGATGATTACAAACTCCCGAGAGCAGAATACCTTCACCTATGGCCATCCATTCTCTGCTGTTTAGAAGCAGCCTGGTGATCTGTCTGGACCTATTTGCTGCCTGAGATCAACACTTCATTCTGCCTTCTACCATACAGTTCCAGGTGAGATCAGTCAGTCATGCAATTGGGAATCCCAGATTTTGGGCATTTCTCATGGATAACCTTTAAGGCTACTTCAGAAAGCATTTCCAAGCCAAGTGTTAATGAGCTCTGTTCCAGCAGGGACAGAATGGGAAGCTACTATGGTACTTAGCTAGCCATGTAAATTCAGCCTTTAGTTCCATGTAGTACCTGTGGGCTTGGTGCAGACTTGGAGACCCAAGAGGCTGGTTGGAAAGGCTGGTAAACATCCAATTCCTACTCTCACCTGTAATTCCTATGACACCCTTGCAGTCCTGCTGGATTGAACGCATACCCATCTCATCTGCTGACTCCTCCTGCCTCAGAGCCTATCAGACCTTCAGCTTTAGACCTATGCGCATTCCTACAAGAAGGTGGACACTGCTGAGTTGGCCTCCAGTCCCCTGGATGCATCCCGATCCCAGGACACTGCACTAACAGGCCAGTACTTCTGTCCCACCTTGGTATGCAGGAAGCTGTTCTCCCAGACTTTTTTTTTCTTTTTTTTCTTTTAAGCTAAAAAAAGCTCATCAGGGAATGAGCCCTGCCACTTGCACAGTCACAGCATCAGTCTTTGTTTATGTACTGAACTGATGAGCAATTAACTTGGAGAAGATACATTATATGCGGAGCACAAGCCTCTTAATGTGCTTTCTATTAAGGCTGCCTAACACTTCCTATTATTAGACCCCACTTTCTGTCACTTACAACTTTTCCAAATTCTAACCATTTAGGCTGAAATCTTCCCTCCCGAGTGTTGCCTCAGGCTGGCCTGATCATATTTTGTGAGGAAAGCTTATATATGCCTTAGGGAAATCCCCAGGATGGTTGTGCAATCTGTGCTAATGGCTCTGAATGACACTCAGTGAGAAGGGACATGGGAGAGGCCATAGACAAAACTAATGCAAACAAGGCCATGTAATTAGACGGAGATGGAGCTAAGCTAAAGGCAGAGAGGTCTTGTAGAGAGGCCTCTATGATTTCCCACTGCATGCTCTTTGTTCATAATAACTGGAAGAGTGATCCTTCATTGCCTGGTCATGCCTGGTTACATTTTCCTGGACACAAATTACAATACAGCTTGTCTGACCTCGGTGTCATCATCCCCAGCAAATTGCAGCTGGTTCTCACGTTTTTATTATGGAGCACACAGCCATCCAGGGGAGTTATTCTCCCTCCGCTTTTCATCACGTGCACTTTCTCCTGCTCCTGAAATGGCTGAATGCTTTCATAATTGTGTGATTGGGAAAAGCGCCATGGGTTAAAGCAACAAAAGGTGTGAGCCTTGTAGGAAAAGGGCAAAGGATGGGGCTCTGAATATCCATAGGGGCCATGGATAATGCTGAGCAGCAGAAATTTTGGTAGTGATTTTGTTCATACTTAGTGAGAGCGGCAGTGAGGCAAGAGGTTTTAGTGAGCTCCCAGCCACCACAGCTTGGATACTTGCTGCAAAATGTGGAGCAGAATGATCCCTGTTGAGCTGCTTTGTCTCCATGTCTTACCTTTCCAGAGATATCTCGAGGGAAGGACCTCTTCCTTCAGACAGCAGTCCTCTGGATAGCAGTCTCTGGGTTGTCTCTGATGGCGTAGTTTCATCAGGATTCCATTGTGCTCCAGCACAGGTGCTCTGACAAGCTGTGACCCCATTCCCAGAGGTCTCCCCACAATCTTATTATCTGAGATCCCAGTCCTGAAAATGGACAAGCTTATAAAGCAGCAAATCCCAGGGCCTCTTTTGTCACTGTGGGAAGAGCTGCCTGCACAGAGGATGAGAGCAGGGAAAGCCATGTTGCTTTAAACAAATTTGAAATCAGATGCACTGAGGAAAAAAAAAAAAAAAGCTAAACTATGCCAGCAGAGAGTTGGTACAGCAGCATCTCTGTTCCCTGTGTATGGCACAGCCTGTTAATGCCTCCCGTATTGGTCTCATCCCTCCCCCAAACTAGACAAGAAGCAAACCCATTATCTGAAGGGCATTTGTCTAAAACTCCTCTTTTGTGCCTTGGCTATCTAGGGCCTGCAGCTGTCACTTCCCATTCTTCCTGTAATTGCTCCCACTACAGCTAATAATGCATTTATCAAGAAGGCTTTATTTATTTATTTTTCATTCTCCCATTATTATTATTATTATTATTATTATTATTATTATTAAGGTATAAAATAGGCCTTTTCCCACTGCTCCAGCAGAAAAACTGGTGAAAAGCAGTGGCTGTCCTGCTCTCCTGCCTCAGAGTATTGGTTTCTCAATATATTGATCCCCCAGAGTAGCCTCTACAGTGTCAGGTTTTCACCCCTGATAGCTCCTAAAGTGAAGCTCTCACAATTGGACAAAAAGCAATCCAAAAAGCAATTTGCTTTTCCAATAATTTGGTTTCTCCAAAGGCGTGTGGTAGAAGGTATTTGTGCATTGCAGGGAGTGAGGAGTCAGCCTTCCCCAGAGGTTTCCTGCAGTGGAGCTGGAGTCAGAGGGCTTTGAATCCCCAGCCCAGGGCTGCCATGGTGGCTATAGGTTCAAGGTGTGGCTTCCCAGGACAAGAAGGATTTGGATATCTTAAAGAGAGCAGCTGTTGAGATGTAGCTCTGCAGGCTCAACTTGGATAACATTCATCATTCCTACTTCTCTTTCCTCTTCTATCTACCAGGCCTTTCTGGATGACAAGCTTTGGAAATACCTCTTTTTGGTGGTACACCAAGTCCATGTGCACCTTATGGAAGAGCTGTTGAGATTTTCACTTTATCAATCAAGCGTGCTGTTTTATTTAATTAGCTTCCTTCCTAGTCAATTTGTGGCTATCTTTTCCTGCTTGTTGTAGGAGTGATGGGAAAGAAGCTAAGTCAATCAGTGAACCTACGTGTTCTCCCAAGGCTCTGTTCATCTCCCTCATTTAAATCAACAGAACCTCTCCCCCAAAAGAAGAAACTTAGCTGTCTGCCATTTCTGTCTGCAGTCTGTCTCCTTTTAAACCATGGGGGTATTTCATATATTCCTCAACTTTTGGCTGCTATTTGTGAATTAATGGGGTGAAGCGATTTCCCTGAGCTTATCAGAAAATCTATGTAAGACAGCAAAGAAGAACAGGATCTGGTCCATCAGGTTTAGAGATATGGAGTCTTGGCTCTCTCGGACACTTCTGATCTCATGGTCAGGCACTGGCACAGGCTGCTCAGAAAGGTGGGGGAGTTACTATTCCTGGAGTTGTTCGAGAAATGTGGAGATGTGGTATGTAAGGGCATGGTTTAGTAGGAAATATTGGTAGTCAGTGCATGGTTGGACTGGATGACCTTAGAGGTCTTTTCCAACCTTAATGTTTCTATGAACTCAGGTGCTGACTAGAACAAACAAGTGGTCCAGACCCTGGATGCTTTAATAGCCATCTCTTAAGAAAGAGATCTTCTCCCCACTGTCCCATGAATGCATTGATCATTGCTTAGAAATTCAGCCTTTCATTCTGGTGAGCCTCATCCACGTTGTTCAACAGAGATGCCGCTTGTTTGTCCTACATTTGTGTAATGCAGCATCTCATCTGTCCTAGGGAAAAGCAAAAAGCAGAGACAGAAGCTGAAGTTGTATGTTTGCTGTATGGCTAAATGGCTGTGGAGTGTACAAGTTGTAATGGCTGAAAGATGTCTTTACTGATGTAACAGAGAGCACATGGCTCGCTAAAAGGGAAAGATGATGGTTTCCCTGTGCAGTGTTGTTTGATTATATCTTCCCTCTCCCCAAGCATAGACAACGTTGTTGTACTTGTTGGTGTTGATTTAAGTCAGTTTAATTTATCTGCTCCCCCTGCAGCCACCACAATCTTGTAAGGCTAGCTCTTGGATAATTTTTTAAAGAAAAATAATTTTTTTGGACTATTCTAAGTTTTGTAAAATCCCACTGGAAAGAGAAATTTAATGTGAAACTTATTCCCCTTTCATAGTAATAATCGAGGGTTTCACTGTGAGTATTTTCTGTTGAATTGCAGGAATGGATCAGCCAAATAATTTTACAGCTTTCTGCATGTTGATGAATGGGTTCAACTCTAAGATACCTGAAGAGTTTCCCTTAATGTAGAAAAAAATGACCTAAGTTTAGAAATACATCCAGATCCTTTAGAGAGGAATAATAAGCTTCTCAAAATGTTTTGTTTCTGATTGAGTAGAACATTACATTTAAACCGGAATGAATTGTGGGTGGAATTCCAGTAAATTTGAAGCAATGATTTGCCCTGACAGTCCTTGTTTTATGAAAACAATGGATGATATCTTTAATTTAGAGTCTGTGACTCTGAGACTCTTGAAAGGCAATAAGTTTACATATGTGAAGTGTTAAGCAAAGACTTTTGCCACACCCCACCGGCATTCCTGGTGCGCAGTGATGCTTTATGTACCATAGACTGTGTGTTTAAAAAAGGAGTTTAATCCAGGTTCTCTCTATGTGATACTGCTATCCTGAGGGACGGTCTGTAAGCAGAAACCATAGTTTAAGCAGACAAAAGGGAGGAAATCTTTATGCCCTGTTTTACTCTGATGCTTCTCACTACCCATTGGAAAGGGAACCTGTCTGAGCAGGATGAGCTCTGGAGGCTTCCATGGATATGCAGTGCAAGCAGGATTTTGAGTCCCAGTACTCCGATACTGAGTGGAGAACAGTGAGGGAGGACGTGTTCAGAGTGGTTTGTGGAATGCTGAAGTTGACAGAACCGTTGTGGGCCTGATGCTGAAGAACCTCCCCCATGAGGAGTTTGCAATCAGACAGCTCTCCGTCTCATCTTTATTCAGTTACTTTATTTTCAGGAGCACCAGTTTCACTCTGAAGTGTAACAAAGCAAAAGAAGTGCTTAATCAGAAGCCTTTTGTCACAGGCCATTTAGATCCTAAAAGACAGATTACAGGGAGAGCAATCCTTAAAACCAGAACAGAACAGAGATCTCTAATTGCCCAGGATCCATTTGTGCAGTTGGTGATGTGCTGCTGAGCTGCCTTTCTCAATCAGGATGGGTCTATTGCCTTCCTTTTTGCCTCATTTTCTACAGCTGTAAAGCAGATAATCTCTCACTTGCCTTTGCATCTACCCTAACTGGGGCTGTGTCTCTTTCACACGCTGGGTAAAGTGTGATCACAGCTAAGCGATAGCCATTAAACCCTATCAAATTAGGATTAGCAAGGATGACTTCCCACATTAGATCAATTTAAGTTATTGGCTTGTAGAAGGAAAGTGTGATTCTTTCCTCTGTTAGCTGGAGCATGGTTTTCTTGTGACAGCATGGGGTATGATTGTAGTTCTCCCCTTAAAGTCATCAATTCTGCTTTGTACCTCTATTGCACCCGCTGCCTTCAAAACTGAGCTTTTCCTTTCAGCCTATCCTGAGATAATCTAACTGCAGTTAATGCACAGAAAGGCAGCAGGGAGGTCTTGGGGAAGGCAGTTCTTCATCAGAAAGTTGTACAAATAACAGAGCAGACTAAGGTAGGTTTTGCTGAGGAGTGTTATGGCAGCAGCCCAAAGGTTTTCTGCATTCATGTTTAGAGAGAACCGAGCACTGATGATGAGTTCCAGTGGTGTGTGCCTGAGCACAGGGAGAAGAATCACATCTCTTTTACATGCTGTTGCCCCTTTGGTCCTGGGAGAGCCTTCCTGCCCCTTCCATTCCTGTTTTTCTTGGATTCACAGGATCCTCAAAGATAAATACCACCCCACAGGTGAACCTGTTCTGATCCAAAGCAAATCAGGTCCCCACCAAAGCTGGTGCAGACATCACATTCCAGGTTAGGCATTTAAACACCTCATGAAAAGTCAGCACCTTGCATCCTGGACTTGATCCTACCAGGTCTCCAGTTCCTCACATCAGCTTCAGTTTATTACATTTAATAGGCTGTGGAAGGGGCAGCAGCACTGAATTTAACTCCAAATGGCACTAATGGTAGCTGTTCCAGCTGTTTCCAGGAAGAGGGTGGCATACAGCAGCCAATGCTGGAGAATGAGGTGTATTTTCTCATCCATGGCTGCTGCTTAATACAAATATAATTAAATACTAGTTGCATACTGAGAAAAAAAAAAAAAAAAAGCACCAAAAAACAAGATACCTGTATAAGATTAAAAAGATATTCACTGAACTTTCCTAGCCAGGCCGCAGCTTCTACAAACCTATTACAAGGCTGTTAAACCTCACTAAATGTGTTTGCAATAACTACTTGCTGTTTCATTATGGAGCAATAACTCTCCTTATTGAGTCTAAATTAAATCCTTATTTGAGACACTTCATTTAAGGCGTTATTGGGAAACCCACCTTGGAAGAAGCAGAACCAACCTTTGCTTTATAGCTTACAAGATTATATTATACGCATATGTATAAATGTCTAATTTCAGGGCATTACACCTCAATGGCTGCAGCGCACAGCTGTAGTCTCCAGAGTCAGACTTAAGGCATAGTCTGAGGCTTTTCGTCATACTGAGACCTCCAGAACTTCTGTAGCTCTCTCCTTTCCCGCTGACACCCCTTTTCTTTGCAGGTGTTACTGTGTGGGGAACCAGCATCCCTCTTAAATTTCCTTCTACAGAAGCGTCCAGCTCTGAACTCTGGAGATGTGTGTCCCCAGGTCTGTTCAATTGCCTTGTTTAGGCTGAGGTGAGTTAATAATTTTCTGAAAGCTGGCATGAAATCCGTCCAAACACCTTGTTCCATTGTGAATAGGTAGAGAGAAAGCATGAAAGAGTTGATTTGCAGATTGGAGTATGATCATGCGGGACCCTTCTGGTAGCCCACGATGATGTGATTGGTTCAGCTAGGAGGCAAAAGACCAGCTATGTGCTTCATGACCAGTAGAAGTTACGGCGAAGGTCTTTGCTTAGGGATCTATAGTGCCACCTCACATATGTCATGCCCATATAAAAGTCAAGACCGTGATTCAGGATTTAAAAAACATCAATAATATTGATCAGCACTGACTGGGAGCATTTACTTGTAGAACTCAGAGAGCTTTCTAGAGTGGTAGCTCTCTCCCACTTTACAACGGAGGCAATTGCAATGCCATTTCTAAGCTGTAATAGAGTGAGTGGTGGAGAGGTGATGATAGCTACCTCCTAGCTCAGTCCTCTTTGCTTGTTAAAGAAAAAGAGATACCTTGTAGTGAATGTTTTCAACAACAATCCTTTGAAAACTCAGCATCCAGCAATGAAACTGTGTATGTAGAAATCACAATGGAAGGGGATGGGCTGGCCCAAAAGAGAACAGAATATTTTTAGATCCTTCTGCAGGTGATGGCCTAATGCCTTTCAGCTGCCCCTTGAAACAATAGTTCTCTTCATCTATTACCATTGCCAAGGACACTACTTGCTCCCCTGGTTTAACTCCCTGGCTCTTTGAGGCGAAACAACTTGGGCTGAGGAACCACAGAAACCAGTCTCTGTTCTGCCCTAGAAATGCTCTGGTGAAGAAATGTGAGAAAACCAACAGATCTGGGACTTCTGCAAGCTCATAATGCAGGGCACTTGCCTCTTGATAAGGAAATTATATTTCTAAAACAAAGCATTTCCAGAAGGAAGGGGTGAAAACTCTTCCATTCTCTGTCCCTTCCTCCCATTGAGGTAATCTATACTGCTAACAGACACATAATAAACACAACCCATCTGGGTCCTTTAGAGCTGGAGACATTCACATCCTTGTCAGACTCTAGACTCAGCATCTTGGGTCTATTTCTAACACAAAGCAGAGAATTTTGCCTAAAAGCTATTGCTGGTTTTTGGAGAGGAAAGACATTTTGAATCTTGACAGTCCTGGGGCTGGGCTAACATCATTATACCAGTGTTTTCTCCTCCCAGAGTCCTTCCAAACTCAAGAGTCTGTGTTTATACAGTTCTTAGCCCAAAGGGGGCTCATTCTGTGTTGGCCCTTTGGCACTGCAGCAATAAACAGGATTAATAACTGGAGTCAGCAGGGCTCAGTACCCGTTAGAATTTCCCATGGACTATCCAGAAGGTGCTGTTCTTACAAGCATCTTGGCAGTGAATTATTTATGGGCAGCATAAGGATCGCAGTGCTTGCCAGTTTATTAGATTTATAACTAGCTGTGTTAGGTCCATTGTGTGTGTGTCTGTGCATGTACGAGCATGTACTTGTTCAGCTGTTTCTCTTCAGTCCCCTGTTATTTAGGGAAGATCTGCTCACATGCATTACCAATATAAACATATCACTTTGTGACTCAGATGTGAGAAAATCCAGGAGAGGCATAGGATTGTTACACAAGAAGGAAAAGCTTCTTTAGGTGCCTTAACTACAGATGCAAACATTCATCCAAGCACAGGTTGAAAAACTGAGACCCAAGATTATTTGAAGAGTGAGAAAGTTTGGTTTTCTTCTGAGTTTCACAGCTTCTTAGAGCTGTGCTTGTGTGGTTTTTATATGGAGACGTGAACTTGAACCTCCTTTTATGGCAGATGTATTGTTTTGATGCCCAAGGAACTCCAGATGGGCAGTCTGCTGGTTGGGTACTGCGATGGATTTTAAACACAATTCTCTCTTCAAACCCATGGAGAGGAGCACTTGCCTTCCAGCTAATGTGTGCTATTCCAGTTCCAACAGAACTCTGAGTAGATGTTATTAACAGCTCATCTTTTCCTGTTCTCTCTGATACATCTGTGCTATGATGTTGCCAATAGAGTCATCACTGCATCTGAAGGTGCTGGATTAGAGCCATGAAACTCTACAACACCTCCTTCTGAAGAGGCACAGGTGACTGTATTGCTATCAACAGAGGTGACAGGAGCAAAGACCTTTCTTCTTGCAAATGTTCCAAGCAAGGAAGCAAAGCCTCTTATAGCTGGAGAAGAACTGGCTGAAAGCAGAATGTTTTGCAAAGTTTTCTGAGAGTCCTCATAAACTCTGCTGTAGAGAGAACCTCTTTGAGCTGCTCAGTAAATTGGATGGTTTAAATAATATATGGACTGTCTTTCTGGATTCATGAGAACTGCTGTGAGAAGCATTGACTTGTTCAGACTGCAATAGTCTTCTTTCTTTTGCTTTAAAAAGTTAACTTCACTAGGCATCAAAATCTCACATCTGACTTCGGAATCTGCGTCTGGTGAGACCTGAGCTGGCTGGTGTTCATTTCACAGCTCTGTTTTTGTGTTGTCTTGCTTGAGTTCCCAAATGCACTTTTTCTGAAGGTTATTTAAAAAAATCTCGGAGCAGAAAAAGGAAAAAGGCATTCTCCTTATAAAAATGACCCAGTCCACCAGTTTCTTATTCCTGACCAAGTTCAGATACCTACCTCCAGTCTCTGGACTCCTACGTTTATTGCTATTTGAACTCAGTTGTGTATAAAGTCTGAAGATCAACAGCTCACTGGACTGTATTCTTATGTGTTCATTCCATGTCTCCATCCATCTCTAAGTGCCGAAAGATGCTTTCAGAGAGTTGATCCATATTACCATGCTAAAGTCTAGTGGGATGTGAGCAAGACCAGGATAAAAATGTTATTAGGGGCAATGTCTTCATTTTTTACTCTCCAAGATTACCTCAGTGAGATCTATGCCTTTAAGCCCTATCTCCATAGTTGAACCAGGGGTGAATAACTACAGCATCAGAAACATCATGGAAGAAGAGCTGCCCATGCAAGGATTCAATAGGAGCCTTGAGCCAGTCATCATTGCTTTCAGTGTCGAAAAACAGTTTACTCATGCTAGGATCCCTCTACAGTCAATGGGGAGAAGTATGTTCTTAGGATTGTGATTCATGTGATCTACTTCAGGCATCTACTTTGAAATTGGATGAATTGCACCCCTGGTTCCATTGACTGTATATTGATGAGATGTCTGTCTACTGTAAGAAAGGAGCTTTGGGTGACTAGCTTTGACTTAGAGGCATGAATTTAATCAGATTAATCCACCTTGTATCTCGATATGTACACAGTTCTCTCTTGTTGCCAAATAGACATGACAGACATGCAAAGAAAGCTGTTTTTGGCTTTTTTTTTTTTTTTTTTTTTTTTTTTTCTCTTTGGGACTCTGCAAAAAAATCAGAAAGTATTCAAAAAGAGCAGCAATGTTAGGTAGGGATAACTTGTACCTGAAGCTGGGTAGTGAATAGTATTTGATCCTCCTCAACAAATTTGCAGGAATCAAGGGCAGTAAGGGTGATTTTGTGCCTAAAAATAAATATATCTTGGTGAAGTGAGCTTTCCTGGAGTCTTCTGGCAATTTGTGACAGAAAGGAAAAAGGTCCTCCCTCCCCTACTGAGATATTCTTCCTTGAAAGCTTTGAACAATTACTGCATTTTGCCTTTTCCACCGCAGCATGGATGCTTTCTTCTTTTTAGCAGTTTGTCTATGAGCATTTTAGCTTCAGTTTAATAAGAGAGGATTGATGCTTACACTCTCTATACAGGTTGTACAGGGCAACGTTTCTGCTTGTCATAGTAGGAACATTATTGAAAAAGACACCAAAGACATATGGATGGGGGAATAATAATAAAAAGCAACATATTTTCTTTCTCTACTACAAAACAAAACAAAACAAAACAAAAAAGAAACAATGATTCCCCATTCACCTCCCCCCCCAAAAAAGAAAAGGCAACCCACATCCTAAAACCAAAAGCAGGTGCAAAGAGAGGTTAACAAATCTTGATGACGTAAAATTGTCACTATGAAAATGGAAATTTACCAAAACAAAATGATAACACATTCTGTACAACCCTCCCATTGGAAGTAAAAAGAAAATCTCACCTATTTGCCTCACAGCTCTGGCAAAAGTGGCTTGGCTTCAACCAAAATCTACAAAAAAGTGCCTTCATCCACTTCTTTATTTCAAGTACCCACCTCCCCAGAAGATGTTTTGAGAAGGGCTCTACAATGACCAAAAAATAAGGAAGTAGATTTCTAAGAATGCTGTCACAGAACTGTTTCTCTTGTCATAACATGTCTGCACTGCAAGTGCACACCAAGGACCACTCTGGGAGCCTGACATCAAGACAGCATTCCCTTACAGGACCATGGTTATGCCTTCCATACACCACGGGTTTTCTTCCCAACAGTTTGAACTCACACTGATGCTTCTTTAGACCCATACTTCCACCTCCATGCTTTAAATTGAACCTCTAATAGTGTCTCTCTTATTGTCCTCTATAGATGTCTTTATGTAGTGAAAGCTGGTATCAACAACCTGTCCTTTCATTATATATCAGTGGTGGGAAATCCAGGAGAGAACATGTGAGTTTTTCTCCATTGAACGGATGGACTTGGGCTTGGCTTTGCTCCCTCAGAGGTCAGTAGAAATTTTCATGCTATGGATGGAAAGAGCAATAGCTTCAGGCCATGTCAATACAGATAGCCTTTCTGGAACTCTGAACAGCATCCCAAGCCTCTTTATGTCAACACAGAAAAGCCTCAAAGCTGAAGATTGTTGATTATGTTCCTGGAAACTGGGATTCTTTACTCAGGAGTTGTTTCTGTTTCTAGTCCTCTGAAGACAGAAAAGGTAGCCAGGTTCCATGTCAGGAACACAAAAATCCCTCAGTCATCCTTCTCTCAAGCAGAAGTCACTTCTGGATGAAATCTACTTTTTTTGCTTCTCCCTGTCACTACATAGGTTCAATGGGTCTTCTCAGATTGGTCTCAGTGTGCCAGGCCATGAAAGGCTGGGAGTAAAAATGTGCTCAATAGCAGCTTTATACCAGCAGAATCCTATGTTGTGCTGCAAAAGCATAGGGCCTGCTTTTTAGTGACTTGCTTCTTTGCATCTATTTTTTGCATTTGATCTCTTCTACTTTGAAAAATACCAGCTGCAAAATATACCAGGTCTGACTGCATAGTGAAATGAGTGGATGGCTGCAGAGATGGATTGCTAGTGCCAGAAAATTGCCTGATAAGATGGGTAACTGCCAGATAAGATGGAAGGCTTGGACACAGATCTGTGGATCTCAGATGTAGAAGTTCAGCTCTTTCATTTCAAGGCATGCCTGTGTAGATGAACCCAGTCAAAAAGAGGTTGTATTTCCAAAAGGACCTTTGCGAGTGTGACTTCTTCTGCCTACATGAATTACTTTGCATCAGTCAGCTTTGATCTTCTAAACCACTCCTCAAGGCAATGGACAACTCCCTTCAAGGTTTTTCTGCAGATTATTAAATGTAATGTACCTATAATTTCAATATCACATCCTGCTCAGAACTCATTAGAGCTCAAAACTGGCATAAGTAGCAGTGAAATCCTTGTTCTCATCTTAAAACAGCCAGAAGAATTGAATGATGTAGATGTAAGCTTAGCTTCTAGCAAAGCAAAAGTAAACTGTGGAGAACAGGTTACTTGCAGGGGAAAGGGACCACAGAGATATGGAAGGGCACTCATCCATATTTGCTGAAGGACGAGTTGATGTCCAAGGACAGCCTCCCAGGCTTGTTATTCCATTGCCAATCCTCAATGGCTCCATTGTCTTCGTGGCATTTTTCCTGATTGATACCTCTTGTCATTGACATGAGAATCTGCTCCCTTTACACTTTATGAGAAGCCAGGTAAAATAATTCCACCATGCCTTCCTTTTTATGAAAATGGAGCAAAGCATGGCACACAGACATTCAATCTCCCACCGGAGATAAAGCGCCTTCATTTACTAGCTCAGAAAATCAATACCTGTGATTTGATATGAGCATTTATTTTCACTTAACTCCTTTCTATCACTGAGCCATTGGGGGAGGGCAGGAGAGCTTCATTTATTGCAGCGGGATTTGCAGTGAATGCTACCCAGTCAATTGCATTTCACCGCGTTCACACATTCATCTGTCTTGCTGATATCTGTCTTATGTTTCTCTGCCTTTCCCAGTGGGATCAAGGAAGGGTTGTGTCCAGAGACATTGAAAACTATGGTCCAGGGTCTAATAATTTGGATGGTGGCATTGCTGCCCTGCGGCTTTTTTATTGTAAGCCTATGTGCGTGACTAGAAGGCAGCTTTCTGAGCTGGTGAAGGGCAGGATAGCTCTTGGGAGCTAGAGGGTTGATTCTGGAGCTGAGGAGTGTGGTGTCCACATGAGACACAAATATTTAACTTAAGGGGAAAGGCAGGAAATTCTACATGGGATCTGCACTGGAGAAAGGGAAAAGAGAGAGAAGAGAATCTGAATGAAACCACTTCCTTGCAAGGATAGGGTTGACTGTCAATGACGTGCTGGATGTGGCAGCACTTGGCTGACGAGGGCTGTAGAAACTTTGTGCCCCATGGGGACAGCCCCCTTCAAAATATGAATGGGACCAAGCGGTTTTACAAGTTGTCTGGGGTCAAATTAGGTATTAAGAAAAATTTCTTCTCAGAAAGAGCAGTGACGCATTGGTACAGGCTGCACGGGGAAGTGGTGGAGTCACCATCCCTGGTGGTGTTGAAGATGTCACACTGAGTGACATGGTGTATAGCAGTCACAGGCATGCAATGATGGTTGGACTCAACGATCTTATTTGTCTTTCCAACCTTAATGATTGTATGATTCTATCTTCAAATACTGGAAGAGTTCTCCCAGGGGTGTAGTCACATTACTATGGGGGGATGATAACTAATGTTAGCTGCTGCTCCCAGTGATGGTGTGGAGGCGTGTGGGTGGGTGAAGAAATAAATAATAAACAAAAAGTCAGCTTGTCAGTGTGTGAGGATGGAAATGAAGAGCACTGACCAGTGATGACCTTTTGTTTACATTTCCCTTCGAAAGGGAGAAATAATTGCAGTTTCTGTGTGACGTTGCCTTCAAATTACACCCTCTCTCCCTGCTGTATTCAAGACTAGCCAGTGATGACATTAGAGTCTTGAATCAAACTAAATGGTTACTATGGTGTCAGGCTGAAATTATGAATCTCAGAGCCCGCCAGCTTGGAGAGGCAGCAGTGGCGGACACATAATTAAAACTGGAGGAGAGAATAGAAGCCACATTGTATCTGAATAGCAGCAAGATTGCACTTCCGAGGAGCAGTTACAAAAAAAAAAAAAAAAAAAAAAAAAAAAAAAA
>NW_024884778.1:9694541-9718195 GCF_019232065.1 Centrocercus urophasianus | reverse complement strand
AAAAAAAAAAAAAAAAAAAAAAAAAAAAAAAAAAGTGCTTAGCAATGCAGCTAAATGCATAATCAGGGACCAGGAACAATGCACTGTGCTGGTATTTCACTGCTGGCTTTCCTTTGGTACCTCCAGATCACAGCCCTCTCCAGCATCACCTTCGCAGTGAAAAAGACACAAACCCGACGGCTCAACGCTTGCAAGGCAGAGCAATGCTGCAGCCTCGTGTGCCCTTCGACTCACTCACTTTCCCTCGGCCAGGCCTCAAGCAGAGCAGTGATTGAAGAGAGGTGGAGGTAGGAGCGGGGTGCTGGGAAGCACGACGGATCTGGTAATTTCAGCGGTCATTAGTGGAGCTCATTGTGAGTTTGATAGATCTGTGCTGCTTTGTTACAGTTAAGTGGACTGATTGTGGAACACAGAAACGTTTTTAGTGACATGACAGCTAATTTAGTAAGGGGGGAGTGGTGGGAAAAGAACACGCATTATTCCATAATTATATCTTGCTCTGTTCCAGCCCCGTGACTGACTCCCCTGAGAACATAACTCTGGTTTCTCTGACACCCCGAACAAGAGCGAGATGTCAGGATTCTTCCTTTGGGCTGCTGCGTGGTGAGTCCCAACCTGCCTATGGTCTTTCATGTGCTACCCCACTCCTGTACCTGCTGAATGCCAGCACCAGTGCTGTTCAGCCAGCCATCACACTGCCTAAACAGCAGGAAGAAGAATCCTTCATACAGTGCAATAGATTTTGTTCTCACCTCTGTTGCATGTCAGACACTGCTCATTCTTCCACCCTTGGGGAGATGGGATTGTCCAAAGTGGGTTAGAGGAAGATTTGGGAGGGGAGAGAAATGAGCTATGTTATTTATACCTGGAGCATTCCTGCCAGACCTGTTTCCCTCCAGGAAACACTTTGAGTTGTTACCAAGTGGCAGAAATATATTTAATGGGTGATAAAAAGTCAGACTAGGGTATGTCATTAACTACAGACAGAAGTATCTCAGCGCAAGTTGGTGCTGAAGGTTATCATCCATGTCATTTACCTTGTACAGATGCTCTGAAGAAGATTTATGAACTCACTTTTTAGATAAAATGTGGGCCAAGCTGGGAGCCTTGTTTAGCAAAATGTTTACATATGTTCTTGGTATTTAGGTCCTATGGAAGTCAGGACATCAAGACCTTAATGGTGTTACAATAGAGAGGAGTAGAAAAAATGGGCAGAAATTATTATTTTTTTTAATCACGAGGCTCAAAATGCCTGAGCTGATTGCTGCTGTCAGGGATGGATCAGTGAAAGAACAGACAATGTTTCCACCCTCTCCCAGTCCTGGCTCCACCTATGCAGATAATTAAAGGCTAACAGAGCTGGATCCCAATACTGTAGAAGAAAAATATCACATCTTTTTAATTGACCGCCTGTAATATAAAGAGATCTAGGCATGGTTGGTGGGCAGTACAAGAGTTGCCTTCCATCTTTCTTCTTTCAGATCTCACAGTCTGCATTTCAGGAGAGAGAAGGAAAAATAATTGAAATGCAAAGCAGAAGGGTTGGGAGTTGGCAGGAAAGCCAGAGAGGCGGTCCTGTGAGCTCTGCATTGGGAAAAGTCCTCTAATGCAGCTGCTATAGTGGGCTATTTTTAATGTGCTCTGGCTGTATTTGCACTTTCAATTGCTGTCATTAGGAAAGAGATACCAACTCTTGTAATTATTACATCAACATGGTTCATTGGAGGTAGCCACCTCCCTGTTTTGAACACCTGCTGGATGCCTTGCCATGTTCTGGAAGTCAGGTGGATCTGCTCCAATGACTAGTCAGGTCGTGTTACTGGGACTTGTACATTCCTCCTGTATCTTCAGCTTTGGATGGAGACCTTTATGGCCCAAGGACCAAAGCAATTGAACAAGCCAGACTGAAGCCTCTTCAGGCAGGAGCTGAGGGATGTTTCTTGATCACATGGAACTTCTCTTTGCAAATCTGACCTTCATGTCAGCCTGTACCTGGCACAGATAATCTCTCCCAAGGGGAATGCTAAACTGAAGAAGATGGGCCTCTGTGTCCTGTGGGAGTCTCATAAAGAGGGAACTAAGAGAGCTCTGTCTCTGGAGATACACAGGGATCTGTGGTAAGAGTCCCCACTTTTGGGCACCCTTGGATAGAGGCAGACTGTAGAATGCTGTTTGACCTTCCTTTTTTGATGGATGCAGATCTTCAGAAAGGAAATATCAAACTAGGGGTTGTCTAGATTTAACAGCCAACATGAAGACTCCTTGGCAAACTTAGGAGGTGCAATTTCTTGCAGTTATGGGTTTCACAAGAATTGTAGATTTTTAAAGAAAGGGAGAAAAACATCTCTCTAGAAAGACATAGGTTAATCCCAACTTGAAGTGGAGGGGATTTTAACAAGTTCTTTCCTATTTCTTCTTCAGATTAGAAAAAAAATTAATAAATTCTCTTCTTGTCAATGATAGCCTATTTTCATCTTCATGGGCAGATAAAAAGTTTTCAGGCCTCAGTTGCTTCCTTTTACAGCAAAGCATGAATTATATTATTAAGAAAAATACTCAGAAAATAGAAATATTTGGCCAACTCTGTTAAGCTTTAATTAAAATTAATATTACACCCTACTGGAGCCAGAAATCTGAAGCATCACATGTAACTGAATATATTTAACCAATTAACTAAGTCAAACAAGGCTGTCTAAACTTAATCACAGATCTCTCCATTCCCCTATTACGTCAAGTGCTGCTAATGCTGTTATACTTTTGACAAGTGGCCCCTGGTCACTGAGCAAATCAATAATGTATTTGAGCTAGAGAAGAGAGGAGGAAGGAGCTGAGCACATTTGCATTCCTGTAGTGCTTTTAGTTGATGATCTCGAAGAGCTATGTGAACTTCCAATCTGTTAAACTTCCAGCAGTGTGGGGAAACAGAACCGGGTAGTCAAATTCCTCACCTTTGCAGGTGACCCAACAGGATGTAGGGAATAAGTTCTAGAACAGGGCTTCAGGCACAGGTCACAAGGCCCTCCTATGCAAGAATGTTGGTTTATGGCAAACCTCTTGTTGCCTGTGCTCCCCATAAGACACACCTGTCCTAGTTCCCACCTTACTTGTGACTCCCATGGGGCACTGAGCTCCATTTCCTTCCACGGAGTTGTGTTCTCTGCAACTTCAGCACTGAAGTCTATCTCCAAGGTTGCTTGGACCAAACTTTGTCTGCTTTGGACTCATCTACACGATCATCCTGTCATTGTCTTATAGTTCCATAGTTCTTTTGTACTTGTGACCCTTTCCCAAGCACTTTCCAAGCTCTCTGTTGTGTAGGATGTGTTATGATCCACTCAGGCTGACATAAAGGTGCAATACAACTTGGTTGTACTGGTCTCTCTTGGTAGAGAATAAAGCCTTCCAAAAATTTTGAGACTAGTGAAGTTTTAAATCTCTGAAAGAATTAACATTTAATTTTAGAGTGCTCTGCAATAACAGTTGATCTCTTTGCTGGTTGCCTACTACTGATATTCATCCTGAATTTTCTGATTATTAGAACAGAAGTGTAGGGATATATTTATAATATCCCTTGTACAATAAATAGAATAAGTATTTATACAGTGACAAGACTTGACTGTTTATCCTGAAATTTGAAAGACCTTTCCAAACACTAAAGCAATAACTCAGGTGTGCAGAGCAAACATTTTAGACCCACTGTAAAGGAGGAAATTGAGACCATGAAAAATCCATGTGTGATTTGCCTGATGTGACATGTTGGATGTGGGGCTGAACTGAGCAAAAAGCTTGTGGGATTCTTTCTCTAAGTCCTAGATACTTTTCCTGTAAATTTTAAAAAAAAATTTACTCCTCCTTCTCATGGGAGAAATACATCTACAAAATGGTTTTCCGATAATGGGCCACTTGGTTTCATCACACTCTGATTAACAGATCTTTACATCTCCAGAGAGGAATGGACTGGTGACAGTGATGCTACTTCACCTCTTCTGAACGCAGGAGCTCAGTTCCGTGTTTGGCAGCTCTAGGATGAACCAGTGGAGTTTCCTTGACCTCAATGGGGATCAATTCCGTTTGGAGCTTGTAGCAACTGATGTCCAAGGGAGCCCAAGTCCCACCCATCACATGGCAACAGGAAGGTAAAGAGTGACAGTTGTGCTCAAAGTGAACAGATAGTTAGAGGAATGAAAGGCAAAGATGACTCATCTCCCAGAAAGCAGTGTAGTCAAAGGAAGAAAGTTACTATAATGGTAGATAAAACCGTTATACATGAAAGGAAACTTCTGGCTACGCTGATGCTGTGAAGTTGTGTTTAGAGGCTTGAAGGTATGGAAAGGGGGTAGAAATTACTAATAAGAAAAGAAAGATGAGGGGATTTCTATTATTAAAAAGGAAAGAGGCTCTGAGTGGAAGTGGAAAGACTGGTGAAGGCAAGCACTCCATGAGTTCTTGAATTTTCGGGGTAGGGAGTTGGAGCAACTTTGTCACAGCGCCGAAAATCCCAGAGTCCCTTGGGCAACACCTTTTGTGCTCTGCCTCTGCAGGGAGTTGGGTTTATGAGATAATGATGTTATTTCAGCACAAACTCTTTCATTCTCGCAGTGAATTAAAAGAAGAAAAAGAAAAAGGGGGAGGGGACAGGCTGTGGGGGAGAAACCAATGTTATTTACTCCTCTGCAACTGACATTAAAGGCTCCTTTAAGGGCCAGTGGGTTATTAACATCCTGTCGCCTGCCACAATGATATGCTGTGACATATTGTCACTGCATTCCAGCGAAGCCTTAAACATTAATTGGGAAGTAAGATGAGTGAAGCGGCTTTAATGAGATACCTTGTTGTAACTTCTAACTTTACACATTATTTACAGTGATTCCGCTAATGGTTCCATCCATCAGGGAGAGAGATTGGGGAGGAGAGCAGGGGAAGCAGGGGGTGAAGAAAAAAAAGATAGGTATCAGAAGTGGAATGAGAAAGGCTGAGAGCAAGGTGGGAGGTGTGGAACAGAGGGAGAAGCACCGTCCCTGGGGTGTTCATCCCCCAGCTTTACATTCCTTCTGTCATTTTTCATCATACAGCCATTTTTGCAGCAAGAAGACAGGGAGGGAGGTTATTCCCGAATACAGTCCCACCAATCAGCCTGGTTCTGAGCCCTCAGTGTTGCTATCTAGACCCATTACTAGTGCCAAAGCAACCTGTCACAGCCTCTTAAACTGCCCTAGGTTCCATCCCATGACATGGATATGCCAGGTGAGCCCAGACCAATGTGACATCCCACTGCCCCTTCACAGCAGGAAGGAGGCACAAGAGGTTTGCAAAGCAGATACACTGTCCACCTGCCCAGGTGACAGGTAGAGCTACCACGCAGTAGGGATTGTGGCAAATACAGATTTAGAAGGGAAGATGTGAGTAGACTGCACTCTACCTGCAGGTTCTGCCTGGTGTGATATCCAAATTTGCAGTTAGTTGGTAGAACAGGAGTTCCATGGCAGCACAGCCCACCCCATCAGCTCTGCCCACCTCTGTAAGACCAGCATGGCCCTGAGATCAATTGGACAGCAGTGATTGCCACCGTCTGTGCTCTAAATTGTAGCCCTAAGCCTACAGCATGAAGAATGCTGCACTGGCAGCCCCAGAGCTGCAGACCTCTGGGAAGGGCTGTGAGACCAGGTTAGATCCTATTACCGTGATGTTTGTCCTTCTCTCAGCACCAGGGTCAAAGCTGAGCAAATGAATCCAGTTTCCATGTTCCCTTTATCCCTTAGAAGAGTCAGCTGGGTTTGTGAATTGGCTGTGTAGAAGGGAGAAGGATTTGGCCCTGTTTGAATTAGGAGCAAAATAAAAAATCCTGGAGCAAGAGAAGATCATAATTATAATAATATGGCCTGGCAGAAAAGTGCCCAGAGCACCAGGCATGTCATTCCTAGCTGGAAGGCATTTGCCCTGGATTACAGACTACATGGCTTCAGGATGCTCCGTGTGCTGGCAGGTTTATGCTCCCTGTTCTGTTTTCCATTAAATTATTTCTATCCTTGTGAAACAGCAAAGCCCCACAGAAGCACATGCAATCACAGCTAATGGATTCCAGTTTTATTTCTAGATTTAAAGTATACTCCTTTTTGGGCTGAAATGGAGCAGGCAAAGAGACAATTAATTGCAAGTATGGGTGTATAAAAAGCACCTGGGGATAGATCAGCTGGGGGAAACACACGGAGCTCAACTGCACATGCGTGTGCTGACAGCCCCCTTTCCTATGAAAATTTGAAATTCTGAACTCCACTCCCTGCTACCTGTCAGGGTTGGCGTGCCTTTAATTATAATGTCTGCATGCTTCTTTAGGCACCATTTAATTCTCTCTGACAGCCACCCATTTAAAAAGAAAGGCAAACACTCAGAACTTAGTGGCAGATCGGAGCCAGGCGAGGGATGTGCTAATTGCCAGATGTTGTTCATTTGACTCTGATCCATTACCAAAATTAAAGAAGAAAGAAATGGAAATAGGAAAAAGAAAAAAAAATCCCACCCCGCCTCCTTACATAGCTGTCTGTAGGTCGGAGTCACTGCTGTTAGCTAACTTTCTCCAACAGAGCACACTGAGGTGTTTCTGCGTTATCAGCCTCACAGGCCAAGTCACTTTATGCAATGGACTGCGGAGCATCTCTCCTGGGGTCTGGTGTTCAGCAGCTTCCAGGCTAGCAAGGAAATATTTCCCCACAGTGCAACCATCTGTAGTCTCTCTCTGACATTTCCAGTAGCTAATCTGCTTTATCAGAGATGAAAAATTTCCATAGCTGGTGGCTCAAGAGAACAGAAGTCAGAAACTCAGCCGAGATTTAAAGTAACTCTTGACTTGGATGGTTACTAACACCCGGGGCATCTCTTGCACTACTTACTTGGGGAAAGAGGATTGCTTTGTGCCAAGGTAAGGGAAACAAGGTCAAGTATGAAGATCAGAAAGGTTGTGGATGCCCATCCCTGGCAGGTTGGATGGGCCCCTGGTCAACCTATCTGGTGCCTGATTTAGTAATTGGCAACCTTCCCCAAAGCTAGAGGGTTGCAACTTGGTGATCTTTGAGGCCCCTTCCAACCCAAGTGATTCTATGATTCTAAGACTGCTCCTAAAGCCCATCTGAAATGGATTTGGGCATCGCCTAGTAGGTTCCCTAATACATTTTGCCTCTGTTAATCCCAAGGGGAGTTTCATTTATTCACCAGTGATTCCTAGCGACCCAGAAATAAACCAGGAAGAGGTCCCTGCAGGATAGAATGTGGCCTACTGCAGGAAAGAATGCACAACTTTATTTTGAGCCACCTTCCTTGCCTCCAAGGCAAGGTTTTCCTGATACATTTGAAGAATTACATATGTGCCTAAAATATGCAATTAAGCTCATGGCTCACATATATTCATTGAGCCCAAAAGAGACCAGAGCATCTATAAATATTGAAGCTTTCTCTTTTTTTTTTTTTTTTTTTTTTTTTGGAATTACTCATTCCTTTATAACTAAAAAGTAGGACAGATGAGCTGTGAAGGAGGTAACAAGGCAAAATTAGTTTTCTGTCATTTGTGGCTGCTCTAATCCACATGAAAAAGGTTCTGAACAGCAGTGTTTAGGTCCTCCTCCCTCAGTGGGGTAAATGCTGGGAATCATTAAACAGGCAACCTGGCTGTGCCTAAATCCTTCATCTGTCACAGGGATTTGTTTTAGAAAGCTCTACTCTTGCATGAGATATATTTGGATTTGGAACACAAAGAGTATCTTCATTTAATAGCTCGCCATTCTTATCAAGTTGGCCTTCCTTGGGGCTGTACTTTTAGTTCTCTGGGAGTTTATTCTCATAACAGGCTCATCTATCCCTTTGTCAGATATTCTTTTAAAATGGCCCCTGTGTAATAAATTGGCTTAGTTCGGGAAAATTCCTTCCCTTAACTGGTCCGTATGGACAAGCAAAACCCACTATTAACTGCATAGCAATAATGTTTTACAAGGACATTTCTGGCTTTCTACCCGCTAAACATACAGTTTAATTTTGACAATATTTTTAAACAGGCTGTAGGGTGTCTCGTCCACACTTTGCTGAAGAGGTCAGCTACCTTGTACGTGGCTCCATTTGCAGCCCTCTCACATTTTTGATCTTCAAACACGATGTATGAACAACCTGAACGGCGGGGTCCCCATGGTGGGCAGTACCCTGATGACAAGAAATCATGCTGCCAGGCTGTACTGCCTACATGGGATGGAGCTCACCAACATGGCACCACTCTGCTTTGGGACCCAACAAATTGGAAGCATTTGGTTAGAGGACTTCAACTGCAGGGGCCCAAAGGGAATTGCAGCGCTGTGTTGCAAATACTGCCCGGAGAAGCACTGCTTATACATGGGACAGGTGATAGCTTGTCACTTGCCTGGTGCAGGACTGACTCCAGTATGTTTGTTTCTTTAGCATCAAAGCATCAGTGGCAGGTTTCTCTCCACCGTCTTGCTCTGCAGATGTGATACCACTTGTTTCCCTTTTCACCAAAAGTCCAGAGTTAACTTGAGGGCTCTCAACTTGAGGATGGGCATCATTTGGCAAACAGGCTGCAGTAGTCAGCCAAAATGTTCCCTACATGAGCTGTAGATGAAATGCAGCATGAGCAGAAGGGAGAGGGGCAACGGTATTATCTTTTCTCCCTAATAAGGAGCGATACAGGCAGAGAATACAGTATACAGTTCACTTAACTAATTTTCTAACCAGCAGTCACTGCAATGTTCTCTCTAGGATTAGAGAGGACAAGGGAAGAAGCAGAATAATAAATCCAGACTGGCTTTTTGCAAGCTGCAATCATATCATTATAGAAAGGAGTTTAAGGACATCCACTGTGGGGAGAAAAAATTAAGAACAGAGGCCATTTCAGCTCACCCTTGGCAGCACAATTAATTAAAATTAAATTCAAGGAAAAATAAGTTTAATATGCCATCTGAATAATATCTCCTATCTAAACAGTGTTCTCAGGCTATCTGCACGAGTTAGGTGATTTGGATGGGAAGATGCCTCATCTTGGGTTGTAATGGATCTATTTCCCACCTGCCACTGCTACCTGGACATCAGCCCTCTGCTGCAGCCCGCACCCTTCTCTTATCCCAATAGGAAATGTAATGGGTGGTGAAGAACAGGCGTGGAGGGGAGGCTGGCACAGCTGCACCCAAAATGGCTCTTGAGACAGCCATTGGCTTTGGCCAGCTCTGCCTCTTTCTGCCCACAAAGGGTCACGAGCCCTTCTGAGGTGGGTCTGTGGTCACCAGGCATCACCCAACTCTTGGGAAACTGTGGATCACTGTTCAAAAGAAGGGAGTTTTAATTCATTTCTGTGCTTCTCATTCCAACAAGGCTCCCAAAGGAGAGCCCAAATGGACCAGCCTGCAATGTATCCTTATTAAATTAGATAGCACTTACTGCCCAGGCCACAGCCCTAAGGACAGAGAATTACATGAGTTTTCCATCTCTCACATCTCGTTATAATCGATGGACAAAAAATAAAATGCCAATAGGGGAAGAAGGTTAAGTCCCTTGAGGCAAATCCCCATCTTGCAGCACTGGGTTGCCATTGGTTGCTTAGAGCAGCTCCAGCTTTTATCTGTCTCCCAGTCCCTGGCAGACGAGCGGTGTCAACTCTTTGAAAATAAACCTGAGTGAGTAAGTCTCTATCTCCCACAAATCAACATTACTCTGCTGACCATATCAGGTCCAGTTTCCTCTTGCTTCAGTTTTCAGGCATCTGAGAGTGCTTTGCTGCTGCAGTGCACAATAGGTGGGATTGCTGTTTTTAATCACCAGAACAGAGCTTTGCCACTTGCGTATCTCCCACCACCAGTTTACTATGTAATTGCATAATTATTTAGCAATGTCAAAAGTGCATCTAGATTGCAGGAGACGAAGCTGTGAGTGTCTTTGAAGAGATGCTCAGGAAGGGCTTGCTATGATACAGATACACCTGCAGGCATGGAGGAGATGGGGAAGCTTTTCTTTCAGGCTGGGTCTCCAGAGGCTCTTTATAGCCAAGAAAATGCAGTGGCATTATTAAAAATGATAATTGTGTCATGCAAAATGAAATGGCAGGTGGTAAGCAGAGTTTGGGGTGGAACAGAACAGATATGGATTGTTTTACTGCAGCTTATGGATATTACGGCAGCGCCTGCAGGGACTGATCCCAAAATTAGTTGGCATCTTCTCTATGATTCAGAGGAAGCTTGATCAGGCCTCTTAAAGTCAGGAAGATGCTGAGTTCACAGCACTGGGGCTGAACTCAATTTACAGTAATGTGCAGGAGATCAGCCTGAGATCTGCTGGGTGGGAGTGCCCAGACATGTCTGCCTGTATGATCCTTCTGGACACAGAAAACAAAACATTGGCATTAATGTTCCTCCATCTGTATTTGAGGTGATCAGATATACCTCTTGATTTTCAGCTTTGCATGATGCCTGGCAGTGCATCCCTCCAAAAGGAAGTGGGAAGATTAAAGAAAGACATTGAGGCCCTGGAGTGTGCCCAGAGAGGGGCAACGAAGCTGTGAATAGTCTGGAGCACAGGTCTTGTGGAGAGTGGCAGAGGGAATTGGTGTTGTTCAGTCTGGAGAATAAGAAGCTCAGGGGAGACCTTATTGCTCTCTACAATGCCCTGAAAGGAGGCTGTGGTGAGGTGGGTGTCAACCTCTTCTCCTGGCTAACAGTGACAGGATGAGAAGAGATGGCCTCAGGTTGCACCAGAGGAGGTTCAGGTTGGGTATTAGGAAAAAGTTCTCTGAAAGAGTGGTGATGCACTGGCACTGCTGCACAGGGAGTGGTGGAGTCGCCATCCCTGGAGGTGTTCAGGAGCCGTGGAGATGTTGCACTGAGGGATGTGGTCAGCAGGCATGGTGGGGGTGGGTTGGGTTTGGGCTGGATGATCCTAGAGATCTTTTCCAGCCTTTATGATTCTGTGATTCTACGATCCCCAGTGCCTTCAGCTCCCCTCAAGCACTCTGGGTTGGTTTGTTGAGGTGCTGCGAGCAGCTCAACTGCTTTTAAAGCCACTTAATAAAGCTAAGCAGAAAATCTAAAATGAGTTAAAGGAAACTAATGTGAATCTCAATTTTTAAAATTCATAACATTTATCAGTGTCTGCATGAGGCAGCACAACAGAAGTAAACATCGACTCCCATTGACTCTGCTGGCACTGCTGACAGCAGAATCAGTCCCTCTCCCTGTCACTGAGCTGCTGTCTCTGGGCATGTTAGATGGATGTCTGTGCTACCTCAGCCAGGAGCTTTTCTCTTGTAAGGGGCAAAGATCCTCAGCAGTCTGAATGAGCAGGACAGAGGCACGTCCTGGTGCTCTGGGACGGAGCATTTGCTGGAGCTCTTTTACATGCTGTTCATCTCTGACATTCCCTGCTAGCTGCTAGAGTCCTGAACCTGCCAGAAGGGGAGGGATAATCACCTCTGTGCTGAGTCCTTCCTCCAAAGCAAAACGTTTCTAAAATCAGCAGTGTTAAGATGCCATTTCTGTCTGAGACGTGTTTCGGAACGGTGGTAAGGGTCAGAGAAATGATGCTGAAAATAACACCTTGTTATTGCACTGCATTGTTTGCAGGAAAATTTCCCTCTGAGTTGTATCTGGTGGGGTGTCTGACAAAAATACAGCAGCCCTAAGTGGTCAGCAGGCAAGGACCTGCCAGGAGCTCACGCTGGTGGGACGCCTTGTTGCTTGGTCCTGGACACCCAGCTGGGGTTCTTAGGCATCTGATCCCATGGGTAGGCTGCCAGAGGATGAGGGTGGGTTGGGAGATGTCTCAGCATGGGGATGGGGGGCCTGGCAAGAGGATCCCCCTTCTGGGGGGGATCCCCCCTTCAAGGACCCTTGTGCTTTGCCTCCAATCATCCCCTAAAAATACTCTGCTGAATATTTGTTTTCTGAGCCCTTTTTCTCTGTAACATCCATCAGACTGCTGTCTTTTCATTCCTTCCTTCTCTTACAAAGTCTTCACTCCAATTCGCTCCTCCAGATGAGACCAAAAGCTGCTAGCATTTATCACTGTCACCACAGTATCCCTTTCTTCTGTTTGCTGACACTTCACCCACCGATCCCAATTACTGTCTGTCTTTCCTTCCATTCATACAAATCCCCCATGTAACTTTGGATCATCAATTTCCAGCAAATGGGCTGTTTGCAAGTGCCGTCCCTGCCTCACCCCTGGCTGAATGGTTGCCTCTGACACACAGCACCCCAACTGCTCCCAGGGCAGATGAATGAAACTTTGTCAGAGAGCACTGAATGAAGAAGAAAGAGCTCATTTCCCTCCCCAGATTCCTCCTGAATTCACGGGAGCTGAACAAATAGTATCAGAAAGTGTATCAGGTGAGTCCCAGATCCAGCACAAATTAAGCGCTGTCTGTAAGTGTAGAGCAATCATAGTGAAGCCCAAATTGTCAGAGGAAATGTGAACCTTGAGAAGGGATGCATGACACACATTTATGTGACTAGGCTTATCAGACTATCCACAGGCTGAAGAGAGTCTGCAGTGCAATCACCAAATCGTAGAATCATGGAATCGTAGACCAGTAAGATCACCAAGTCCAACCATCAACCCATCACAGCCATGCCCACTAGCCATGTCCTTCACATCCTTCTTGAGCTTAAAGTCATGCTCTTATTTTACTACTTGGAGCCCCAGGATGGTCTCTCCCCCCACCAGCTCTGCACCCCCAGCTTATGGGACTGATGAAAAGTGAGGAGGCAGAAATTTGGCTGGGATCCCCTCATTACAACCCTGACAGTAGGCACATTAGGATGCTACTAATAATCCGTCAGCTTCTTAGCATATGATAGCTGCCTCCTAAAATATTAATCAAATCATAACATGTGATCCTAAAAATAGGCTTTCCGATTCCACTCTGCTCTCTCCTTAAGGTTCCTTGGGTGGTTTGAAGTTGTGCTTTAACCTTTTCTGGCATTTCACTGATTATAACAACTACTTTTCCAGAGAACTGCAAAACCTGGTGCCCTTTGCCAGCATGTACACACACACACACACACACACACACATGTACACCTACACACAGCACTTTGCTTTCTCATTGTTTTGGTGCAAGGATCTCTTTGCCAGTATGCAAATATATTAATCCACCCAAGGAGATCAGAGGAATTTATTCTAAAATGCAGTGCTGCATAATCCCAGTACCCCTTTAGCTCTTCCCACTGCCTCGTCTTCTCCCATGCCCTCCAGGACAAGAGAGAAGACAGAAGCACATGGGCAGATTTTGGGGAAGTTGATGAGCATCCGCTCCCATCACAGGTCTGTGAGCACCCTGACTTCATTGCCTCCTTCTGCTGCCGCAATGCTAATGGATGAAGTTCTATAAATATTTGATTGACCTGTCACTGCCATGCTGCTCTCATTTATCACTTGCTCAAGTCGGATCTGAATTACTTTGGAATATTTTGTGCTGTCTTTACATAGTGTTCAATTCTTTCCCTGTCTCCCCCACCAGCTCCAGCCCAGGAGTGAGCAGCTCCCAAAAATGCTGAGGAAATGGAGCTGAAAGCCTGGGGCAATGGGGCAGAGAAGGTGAATCTAAGGAGATGCAGAAATGAACCAGACAGGGCAGGGAAATGTACGGAGAACCCACCCAAGCCGGTATGTGAGGGAGTGCATACCACAGCATATGAGATCAACAGCCCCTTTCTGCAATTTCCATAGTGCTGAGTCCCAGAAGAGGGTTACAGATTTACAAGGAATTCAGGTAATTTGCTCGTCATGTTACCCATAGGAAGTGAGTAATTGTCCTGTGCTCACTGCTCTAATCAGAGCCTGGGTATTTTAGTAGCGAGGGCTCTGGAATATATTAGGAGATGCAGTCCATACAATCAAATTCTATTGTGTTCATTTTCACTCCTGTCTTCTCTAGATTTTTACATTCAGGATGAAATCAGCAAATTTTAGAGCTTGCCGAGATTGAAACGATGGTGTTTAGCAATGCAGCCACGAGCACGCAGAGCCCAGCACTTTGCTTTGCTCCCAGTAATGAGTCCCCCCGGGGGGTCACAGCCCCCACTGCATGGGGCTGCCCAAAGCCCTTTGCCTTGTGGTAAATCTGCTAACCCCACTCCAATCCCTGCTGAAAACACCTCCAGCTGTCTCCATGGGCATTTACACAGTCAGTCCAACCCCATCATCTTACCCATGAGTGCCACATAGCCTTTCACTGTACACCTAGCCTGCAAAACCCCAGGCTGAACCAGCTCTTGTGGCGTCGTCGGCATCCAAATCCCATGGGATGGACTGCCCTCTGCGCAGATAAATCCTTTTCTCAGTTCTCAAAAAACAAAAGCCTGACACATCGAGCAATTTCTATCATTCCAACGACCCCTCTCATTAGCTCTCTCCTTCTGCCTCCTCCCTTCCTCATGTCAGCAATATGCCGATCCATCCTGCTTATACCAGCTCTTACCTATACTCCAATTACTTTTTCATCTCCCCCACCGGCTGTTTTCAATACTATTATCTGCTGCACTTGCTGGATCTGGCTTCCAGGCGTTTGACTGATGCCTGATTCCTGTAACCAGAACATGTCTGTTGATTGGACTGTCAATGGATTTCTTGGCAGAAAGGGCATTGGGCCTTGCAAATGTGAAACTGTATTTCAATCTCATTTAGAAGGAAAGAGAAAGGAGAAGGAAAAATATCCTAAAGCCACATTTTTTCCTTGCTCTCTTTGAACAAGTGCTTTAAGTAAACAAGTGTTTTTGCCTTTTTTAATAAGGTCATCCATGACATCACTTTCTTATCAGAAAAGGAACATTTTGTGTCGTGTATTTCTAGCACTGGAATGCCCATCTTGACTTTACAGCAAACAGTTTCTACTGATTCATCTCTGGGGAGGAAAAGGAAGTGGGAAGGAGATGCACATCCATCCCTGTCTCCTGGCTGCCTGCAGTGACACCTTGCTGTAACAGAGAGCGCCAAGCCACCTTCTGACCATCCCTCTGCATGCCTGCTCACAGCCAGAGCCTCTCTGCAAGAATGCACCTTTGACTTTCCTAAATAACAATGCAATTACCTTCAAAAGCTGGCAGCCAAAGTACGTGCTGAGAAATGGCTACCATTAAGAAGAAATTATCCGCTCTCAGGGAACGGCCGATTTGTTAACTCGTGAAGGAGGAGAACGAGCCCAGCTCCAGACTATGTAGGCGTTGAGGTTGAGAATGAGGTGGGAGAGCTGCTGTTTTCAACCAGCCTGGGCACAGAGCTGGAGAAAGCCCATGAGGTTTGAAAGAAGAGCCCTGGATGAATTGGATCAAATGTGTTTTGCTGCTGTCTTGTACAGGTGCAGATCAACAGTACATGCTAGGCAGTCCTCCTCCATGGATGGGGCAGGTGTCTCAGGGTCATGCCCTCCATGATTCTTCAGGAGTTGGACACAATGACCCTTCTGGGTCCCCTCCAACTCAAGACATTCTATGATTCTACATGAAGGCATTTCATGGGGAACCTCCAAAGAAGTTCCATTATTGAGACCTGCACTCAAATGCATCCAACCTTGTCACTTGCCTGTGACTAAAAGAAGGTGCCAGTATTACTCTTATCTCCTGATCTTGCAAAAGCCCCTGAGGTCTGGGGCTGGGTTTGAAAAACAAAGTAAAAGCAGGGGAAGGCAATTTTTGAAACAGGAAGGAGTGAGGCATAAATAGATTATTTGAGGTTAGCTTCCATCAGTCTGTACATTTAGGGCTGGACAGGTGACTTCTCACACACTATATATATCTTCCTACTCAATTCTCAAGGGCCTTTCAATGCAGAAAGACAAGATAACTGTGATATATGCAGAAAGATTTAGATTCTCTTTAACATCAGAGGCAATCTTTGATATTGCACCAAGCTACAGAGTGAAGCATTCCTATCTGAATGCAACCCCCAGAAGCCCACCAGGGAGTTATCTTGGAACGCAGCTGAAATCACTGGTGCTGACTTGACTATGTCTGAAAATATTAGCATGTTCAAACTCGGAGGCTTGCTTGAGACATTTCTGGAAGATAAAAACAACCCTCAATGACTTGGAAACAGATCTGGTGGGCTTGCAGTGCTAAATAAATAGCAACAGAACTGGGAAACTTTGAAGATGACAAGATTTTCTAGGTCACGTTGTCTATTTTCCCCCTTGGCCAATGCAGGGTGTTTTGTAGAGTGTAGCCTTGAGACCTCCTTCCAAACCAGCCTTAAATGTTACAAGCTATGCATTTTGACAACTGCTAAGCTGATATGCACAGGCATTGTCTTTGTAGGTGCTGAAGCTGTTAGTGCATAGCTGTTAATCTAGGCAAGTACATTTTGAATATTTATTACCTTTTAAAGAGGAATGAGCTTGGGAAAAAAGAGTCTGGAAGCAGATTGGGCAGAAAGCCCTACATGAAAAGGGACAGACAACTACTTTCTTCTTCCTGAGCAGCACTGACCACACATTGCTGCTGTTCTTCTTCTCTTCTCATGTCTTCTGGATTATGGCTGAGTGACATGGGTTAAAGGGCATGTTGGTGATGGGTTAATAGTTGGAATTGATTTTATGGTCTTTTCCAGCCTTTATGATTCTATGTGGAAGATGGCATGGACATAGTGCCCCATCAATGCTTCCTGGGGGAAAAACTGGAAAAGCACTGGAAAAATGGGCCAAGCTGGGCTTTGCTGCCTGAAAACCAGAGCAGAACCAGGCCTGCTGAGGGAAATAGGGGAAGGAAAGTGTTGAAAATGGGGATCAGAACATGGTGATGGAATCTGTGGATAGTCATGGTCTTTTGTCCTTGTTCAGAGAATAAAGCTTGTTTCCTATCTCTCTCCAGATTCTTCCAGCAAAGAGACTGTACAATCACAGGCAGCTGCACTGAGGAAAATATAGATGCGATAGTAAACACAGACTTGGAGGAGCATCTCATGTCTCCTTCAGGTCAAGCAGTGGTCTTGAAAGATTACCCAGCACATAGAGAATTCAGAAGGAGCAAGGTGAGCAAATCTACCAGTGGAATGCCTGCTCCTATGGAGGCACACCAGTCAGGTGAGATGATCTTTCAGCTCAAAATAATATTCTGGGCTCATTTTACAGCTGTTTATATCCAAAGCCAGAACTGTATTTCCCATCCAAAGAGCTCCAGCTGCAGACATATCCAGGGGAGCATCAGCCTTTTCTGCAGCAGTGGTTGTTGGTACCACCTCACTGTGCTGCCGATGTCCACCATGCAGTGTGCCACTGCATGGTGCCAGAGAGAAGCACGATTAAGGGAAGGCTGGCAGAAAGGAGAGAGAATGTATAGCATAGAAGCCTGGAAAGCAGCAGCATCAGCAGGCCAAGAGGAGGTTATTCCCATGATACATCCCTATTTCCCCCTCCCCATCATGTCAGCAGCCTCTTTAGCTTCACACAGAGGTTGTGAGGATTCATTAGTTAATGTTTGTAAAGCACTATATGGATGGAGAGAGCTATGTAAGTGCTAAGTATTATTATTATTGCAGAGAGTCGCTGTTAAGGCAATGGATATGCTCTTAAGTGTCATTTCGTATTTAATTAACGTGCAATAATTGTCTTCCAAAACCTGGAGGTAAATCTTTATTCTTGACACTTCTTTTAAAGAGACATTGCAGCAGAGCTGCCGGTAATGGGCCTTCTCTCTGGCATAGGAGGAACAGGATGAGCTGGGAGCTGGAAGGAGAGGAAAGGGAGGTCAATGAAGGACTTTTTTCTTCTTCACAATTCCACAAACATGCTACAGATCCATGCTGAGTTTGGATTTTGACCACTGAGCTGCCCCAAGGGATGCTGACCTGATGAGGGGTCTGCAGCCTTCCGCTTGGGCTTTCCCTGTGCCAGGTATCGACTGAGCTCTGCCTGTCTCAGTAACTGAACCCAGCTGTAGCTGTGCACCTTGCCTCTGTGAGTAGAATAAAAGAACTAAAAAAGCAGGATGGAGAAGCATGATATCACAGTACTGGGAATTTCCCTGCTATTTTTCAGGAACATCTTTGCCAAGAAGTGGTATTCTCAGAGCTAGGTTGCGTGTCTTCTACTGACAGAGGGAAGCAAGGAGAAATCAGCTGTGGGGCCATCTGCTCCTTGAGCAAATGGGAAGGGGAAGCCACCTCTCCCACCTCCTCGTGATGTTTGCATTTCCGAGAGAGACCAGAGAAGTAAAAAAAGAAGCAGTCCATCATTAACTCAGAAATAGCCTGCCTACAGGAGCTGCAGAAGGATGCTGGGCCCTTTGTGCCTGTCTTTTGTTTACCCAAGTGTGTAATTTCTCACTGGTTTGTTGACAAATCAGTGCCCTCTATGGGCCCTTGGCTGGCATCTCTCTGAGGAGCCCAAAGGGTGGGGTTGGGAAGAGCAGGATGCTCCAAGGGAGCTGCAGTGGTGCCAGTCCCCTTGTCCTCACCATCTTAAAGAGGCAGCCCCCCTACCCACATCACTCCCACACACCTGTGTGTGTGCCCTTCCTGCCCCTTTCTGATCACTGAGATGCTCCTCATCAGTGCTAAGTGCTCTGAAGGTCACAGGCTACGCAGCTCCCGACATCACTGAGGATCAGGCTTTGGCCTTGCTGCCACCTCCCTGTTCCCCTCGAGACCCCTGAAGTGACAGAACCTTGCAGCTCGCTCCTCGCCTCCCCCTCCTGCCTCCCACTTCCTTCTCTCACTCTCATTTATTTCAATTTGCTATGCTTTCTTTCCTGGCTTTCAGCATTAACTGGGCAGGGGGAGAGGAGGGTGGAGGGATGGTTTCACGGTGGAGAGGCGGGGAAAACCTTGTATGATGGTGGGTGAGGGTCTGCAGGTCAGATTGGAGGTTACGGGGAAATCAGTCAACTTTTTAGGCTGATTTTGGGTGTAACTTCCCATGATTCAGAAATAATGGAGGTCAGTGGATTGGCAAAGTGCTGTCAGGACCTCAGGATGCCCTCATAGTAACTTGGGCTGCTCTATTTCAGAGCCTATTCATGGGAGCCAGGGCAGTGTGTGCTCAGGTAGAGGAGGCAGTGGGGTATGGGCTGCACTGCTGGGTGAACGGTATATCTGTGAAATTCATCCTGAGTGCAGACTGAGTGTTTCTGTGGTTTGTGGCTAAAAGGGATGTGTGTCTGCTACAGCACTGCTCAGCCTCTCTGCTTCTTCTGCCCTTATCCTTGTGGCCCCAAAATGCTCCGCTTGCCAGGAATGTCCCCCACTCACTGCAGCCATCTGAGCAAACACTGGATCTGCACTCATCACCTCCTGCTTCCCTCCCTTTGACTGTGCTGTCACACACTGCCACACAGAAGCTTTTGTTCCAGGTGCTACGGCACTGCACATAATCCAGGTGACTTACAGAGCGATTCAGCTCTCCGGTCTTTCACAAACCCAGATCAGTGTACAAGCCCTACCCATTACAACTGAAATTCCCACACACGGCTCACGGTTTCTGTAGCACTCCCTTCCCTGAACCAGGCTGATGTGCCACGTTACTGCCATGTTAACCAAAAGCCCATTTCAGTGGCTTCTTGTCCTGTGTTCTCTGCAGATCCTCAGGGAGATGGTTTGCTGGGTCTGTTCTCTTTTATTCCCTACAAATCCCTCTACAATGGCTGTAAGAAATTCCTAGGCTAGCCAATTCCTTTGTGGGTTTTGTTTGTTCTTTGTACTTATTCAAGCTGAAGTCTAGAGAGGAGAAGCGGAGCAGATGCACTTGAAGGGCAGAGCTAAAAAGAGGACATTCCATGTTAGCATATAAAATCAAAATGTGAAACCATTAAAAAACATGGCAAACAGGTGACAAAAAATGTATATACTTACTGCCAACACGAGCTCCTATCTGACATGCTGAATTATAGCATGCATTTTTAATCCATCTTTGGAGCAGAGATTCTACCAACCTCTCTCTCTAGAAATACATCACATGCATTTTGGATACTGCTGCTGGTTGATATTATCAATACCCTCTTTTCCCCAAGAGCTTTCTTCAACAGTCATCACCCTGCATTGCAGGTTGTCCGACAGAAAATTGGAATGGTAATGAAGAATAAGAGGAGAGAAAGCAAAAAAGAATACTTCATACTCACATCATAACAAATCTCAAGAGAAGGGGATGGGAGATAATGTCACTGCCAGTTCAAAAGGTGGATACGAAAATATAATGAAGGTGCTTGTATTTCAACACGTTGTCCAGAAAGTGCACTAGCATCTGAAAGTATAAAAATACTCAGAACAATCTAGCATTTTCAGGACGTGTGTTTCTACCTGTTAAAGGGAAAGGCAAGAGAGAGAATCCAGTTGCTATGGAAATCAGGCCATCTCCATGGGAATTCAGAAAGTAGAGTATCCTCTTGGCCAGTAAATCAGACACTGAGCAGCCATTTCTGGTCCATGGCACTGAGCAAATCTAAGCTGCTCACAGGACAGTTTATTTCCTCAGCAGTGCTGCCCTATTTCAGTATCAATGAAATTGGTGAAAAAAGGTGAAATTAAGAATTTGTTCTGTGGAATATAGAGAAGGTTCAGGAGAGAGCTGATAACAACCTTTCAGTATCTAAAGGGGCAGACTACAGTAAAGAAGGGGACAGATTCTTTAGGGTCTGTTGTGATAGGACAAGGGATATGGGTTAATTTCCCCTAAATGGAAAGAGGGAAGATTTAGACTGGATATAAGGAAAAGAATTTGTACATTATGGCCAGTGAGGCTCTGGCACGAATTGCCCAGAGAGGTGGTGGTGCCCCATCTCTGGAGACAGCCAAGGTCAGGCTAAATGGGCTCTGAGCTGTGTGAGCTGATGGAGCTATGGGTGTCCCTGTTCATTGCAGGGACAGCTGGACCAAATGGCTTTTAAAGGATCCTTCCAACTCAAACAATTCCATGATTGTCTGATTCTCCTGCATGTTTCTGTGGAGGTGTGCCATGTGTCTTTGCTTTAGCTGCAGTTATTGGGATATAGATTTATGTGGCTGGAAAAAAAAATGGAACTCCTGGTTTTGCTTCTCAAAAAAAAAAAAAAGTTTTGTTCACATTAGTTGCTGTGGAATAACAAAGGATCAGGTAGGTGTGTAAGCAGGTAGTAAAAGGAAACAAAGGCCACATTAAAGAATATAAAAAGCTGATGTACAAACCCACACCTCGTTCAGGACTCCTTTCTTTGAGCTAATGGACAAATATTCATGGTGCCACTGGGGGGATCCAGTTCCCTTGCCATAGACAGCAGCCTCTAGCTCTGCTGCTCCTGGGTACCAGTGAATGCTTAGATGTTGAGGCCCCACAGAGGCCCCCCAGCACAGCTCTTCCAGACAGTGCCCTATGGCTAGGTTCACTCTGCTGTCACCTGATGGATGAGATTGAGAAGCTTTGAGACTTTTGAGATTTTTATGCTTTGCTACAGAGCTTTCTTCTGTTTCATCATTGCATTCAATCACTGGTGGGCAACTGGTCCCTAGAGCCCTGGAGGTTGGGTACTGCTGGAGTTGAAAGCTTTGGCATGAGTGTGCAGACGATGGAAAAGCAGGTGATGGATTTACAGTGCTGAAATCCTTGCTATGACTGCTATGCAAACACCATATATTATAGCTGTAAGTCCTGTATAAGCCAAGAAGATTAAAAAACACCTTGTAGAAGAGAGCCCCGGTCGGATATGCCTTTGTTCACGAGGACAGCTATGCAGTGCTACTAATGCATGGGTGTCATTTAGTGCAGGGGGAGTTAATGGGGCTTTATTTGAATATATCTCAGCCGTGTGAGTAAGGCTCACAGGCAGAAGTGTCTGTCTGGTGTACGTGTGTTGGAGGACACTGTCTGACATTGATGGAAAGCTGCTTGATAGAGTTTCATCTTTCAATTCATTTAGATTTTTAAAGCTCGGGTTAAGTTGCCCAACTTAATTTGCAATCATTTAAAGTAGGAGTTAAGTGAAGGTCACAGGCTGCTCTAAATTAGAGGGAAACCACTGTAGCACTTGCATGCTTTGACCTTTTCAGCGTTTTCTGACTCTGCTGACCAGCTGAGCTCTTTATAGCACTGTTAACCTGTGAGAAATGTGTGAAGTGGTCATTTCCCACAGTAAAGCAGGAAATTTTGAAAGGTTAAAGTAGCAGTGAATATTCCTGGCAAGAGCAGGTACGGAGTCCCTTGGAACTGATGATCTGTGTGTACGTGTATCTTCCTGCTCTGCAGTGTTTGTGTTAGAAGGAAGATGAAGAGGATGCAAAGCAGGGCTGTAGGCAGCCCACCCGAGCTTTGCCTGTAGGTTATCCCAGAAATCAGCTTGGTGCAGAGGGTACTCCAATACCCACAGGAATCTGTGCTGTCTCAGAGCTCTAAAAAAATAATACTACGAAAATGCCATTAGTAACATCATACTCAGGATGTGGGTCTTTCCTAGATCCCATATGCAAAACTTGGGGAAAAGAGATCTCAGTGTTCCCCCACCCCTAGAGGTGGTCAATGCCAGGTTGGATTGGCCCTGGGCAGCCTCATCTGATGGGTGGCAACTAGCCCATAGCACGAGGTTGGTCCTTTCCAATCTAAGCCATTCTATGATTCTGTGGTGTACCTGGAGTTAACAGCAGTGAGCCCAGATAGTGTAGTAGATGGGATGTGCTATCGCAGTGCTCAAAGAGTAAAATCCCCATGCTCCATGCCCCATCTTTTTTATGCACTTGTTTTCTTCCTTCTTGGTGTTTATGATCCAGCTGCACGTTCTGCAGCTCTCTCTTCTGCCTTTACTGAGGTAAAATGGAAAAGTCATAAAACCAGGCTGCCATCAGTGTAGCTTCCTGGGGCTGCCATAACAAGAGGTTTCTGGTCCTCATGATACAACATCTTGGTGGCAGTGTCTAGTCCGACTTTCTTTGTGCAAAGGGCCAACATAGGACAGCCCCTTTCCTCCATTTACTCCTCATCACTGGGGTACAAGGCAGCTGTCAGATGCTCATTTGGATTTTGTGGATGTCACAGATACCCAAACAAAGGGCAAAGACAAAGGGCAAAGAAGGAAGCAGTTTGCTTTGGGAAACAAAAGGAGCAACACGCTCTAAATATACAGTAAGGGTCAAAAGTCTCTGCTGTTGCCTTAGGACTCCTGACTGCTGCAGGCTAAGCCACCAACTCTGAGATCTGTGTAAGAGGGCAGAAGGAAATAGCTCATCGTTAAACATTCAGTTTGTCTAATGCATTGGTCAGGGGCTGACAGTTTCCATTCTGGAGCTCTCAGAAAATAAAGCAGCTCCTGAGCATCCCTGCAAGGTGGTGTGGGTCACGCCAGCCTCCTCCATCCCCGTGCAGCTTGGAAGAGCACAGAAATGCCATTTGCCTTTCCAGACCACCTTCCAGCATGGCAGGGAAAGGGCTGGCGTTACACATGCTGATAGCAATAGTACATGATATTCAGTCAGCAGTTTGTTGCAATCAGAGCTTCTGCTGAGCACGTCGAAAGCCTGCCCCTTTCCTGTTAATTGAATGTAAGCCCTTTGGTACTTCTCTCCCTTTGATCTCTCTCGGAATGAGACGTAAGGCTATTAAGGCAGAGGAACCTGCGAGCACAATGCTGTCAGTAATCTGTGTCAGGATGAAGGGGTGTTACGCAAGAGACCAGGAATGAGATGCAGTGTGATTTTTTTTCTCTGCCCCCCCCCCCACTCACCCT